>NC_133663.1:196341701-196641701 GCF_037893015.1 Macrotis lagotis
CATTTCCACTATCCAAAATGAATTAACCTTTGAGTGAATCCAGTCTCCATGTATTTCAGACATATAACCTTTTTTACCTCCTTTAACTCTCTTAAAGTACTTTTAATTGTTGAAATGCATACACTGCCTGTACTTGACTTCTCATCTGATTATAATAGCAGAAAGGTTTTCTCTAGGCATACCTGCCTGAAGACTTACTTCATGGAGAAGGAACTCTGAGAGACCTTCTGTCTATCTTAGTAGTTGCTATCAAAACGAATTTTTTTTTTTATCACAGAAGCAGAAACTAGTGTACTGCATACACAGCCATTGTATTAGTACACTATCTTTGTAGGCCATTAGGTGTTGGTGCATTGAAAGCACCTGTCAGAATGCCACAAATAAATACTTGAAATATTGTATTAAATCTGTTTCATATGACATAAGTGGTGGTGCCTCATTCCTGTACCATTAGTTCATTTTTTTGTTCTGAGTAAATAAAGTGATCCCATGCATTCTCTCAATCATGATGTGGGAGTAACCTCATAGATTTCCAAAGCTGAAAGAGAACTTATAAACCATTAGAAATTATTGGGTGCCTTTGATCTTGCTTTTCCTCTATCCCCAGAATAGTCTTCCCACCTCACCTCCATCTCTGCCAAAATTCTATACAACTTTTTAAGGCTCAAGATAAATGTTACTTCCTTCATGAAACTATCCTGAAAGTCCACTCCCATCCACCAGCCCAAAATAATTTCTCATTTCCTTTCTTTTTCAGAAGAATAAATCAAAGTTATCTAGCTACATTTATATGAAAAATACTCAATCCCTATTGTTTAGAGAGACACAAATTAAAAGAACTCTGAGATATACAACTATCAGATTGGCTAACATGAAAGTAAAGGAAAATGACAAATTCTGGAGAAGTGCAGGAATATTGGGACACTAATATTTTGGTGAAGTTGTGAATTGATTCAATCATGCTGGAGAGCAATCTAGAATTTTGCATATACTAGAACCTAACAATATCACTACTACTAGGTCTGTATCCCAAAGAAATCAAAGGAAAAGGAAAGGATCTATATGTACAAAAATATTCATAGTAGTTCTTTGTGGTGGCAAAGAATTGGAAATTAAGGGGATGCCTGTCAATGAAGGAAAGTTGGACAACATATGGTATATTACTGTGATGGAATACTATTCATCTATGAGAAATGAGGACAATGATTTCAGAAAAACCCGGGAAGACCTCCATAAAGTATAGCACAAGAAGAACCAGAAAATCATTATAAATAGTAACAGTAATATTGTATTGGTGATCAAATGTGAAAGACGTAGCTATTCTGATCAATACTTTTGATCCAAGACAAAAACTCCTGAGAAAAAAATTCCAGACAGAGAGAAATAATGATCTCTGGGCATTATTTGAATATAATTTTTTTCACTTTCCTTATTTTTCTTTTTTATCAACATGATCAATGTGGACATATCTTTTGCACAATTTCACAGGCTATAATATCACTTGACTCCTCAATGGATGGGAGAGGAACTGGAGGGAGAGAGACTTTAGAACTCATTTTTTAAAATAATGATAAAAATAAACAAACATTTTTTAATAAAAAGGAGAAAAAATCCAAGACAAAAATCTATGGATTAAAAATGACTACAATTTCTCCTATATCACTATAATGAAATTTCTCCTATTGAACTTTATTTATATTTCTCCTATGGCCCCAATAACATTTTTCTTCTATCAGCATAATTTCTATACATGTATAAGACATGTACACGATTAAATTGTAAATTTGATGAAAGTAGTGACAATTTGTAATTCTTCACAATGTCTTAAACACAATAGACATTGCAAAAAGTGATATAGTTTGGAGAAGTAAATCTTCTGGTCCAGAAGTTCTAAATTTCTCTGATGAAGCTTATTAGAATAATGTTTTTAAAAGTATACAATAAAATGTATACAAATACAAATAAAACCAATTGCATTGAAATACAGATATTAATATTTTAAATAAAAACAAAATTTAATTGTACTAATATATGTGCTTTATTAATGCATTAAATAATAAAATGATATATTTAAATATAGACAGGTTAAAAGGTCTAATAATTATAGTGATTTCAAAGTAATGATGAATATATTTTTCTAAATATCTGTAAAACCTCTCCTGTGATATTAAAATAGACTGTACTATTCAAGAAAAATATTGATAATACTTCTTCAGTTTGTTGTATATATTTATAATGGAAGAAAATTCTAATTTCAACTAGATGAATTGTTCTGAAAGATGATGTACAAAGATGTTTCTAAATCTATATTTAAATCTTGTGAAACTTTGCAAAAGCCTACATAATTTTTTTTCATTAAGTAGGGTCTAGAGGTCTAATTAGAGTGGCACAGAGAATAGAATACTTGGCCTAGAGTCAAGAAAACCTGAATTCAAATCCAGCTTCAGACAATTAGTGATTGTGTTACCCTGGGCAAGCCAACTTTACCCTGTTAGCTTCAATTCTTCGTCTATAAAATGAACAGGAGAAGAAAATGGCAAATCATTCATGAATCCCCAAATGAGGTAACGAAGAGTCAGACATGATTGAAATATGACTATACAATAGCAACAAGGAATTTCTCATCCAAACAAGAGATAAAAATTATCATTAAAGCCCACAATTTCACCCACATGGAATGAAAAAGGTTTTTGTTTATTTTTAACTGAGTCAATGTGACTAGAATAAAAAAAATCTATTAAGTGATGAAAATATTTGCTTAAAATATTTCTGAAAAAATTCTGATAGCCAAAATATTACACAGAGAATTGACACAAATATATGACCACAAACCATGTCTCAAAAGAGCAAAGACTGAAAGATTTAAATAAGTAGTTTTTGAAAGAATCACAAATTACCAAAAACAAAGATTATTCAAAATCACTAAAAGTAACCCTGCAGTTTTACCACATATCTATTAAATTGGCAGAGGATAAAACATTGAAAGTGATTTATGAAGATATATATAGTATGTATATATCTATATATACTACTGCAATGTTCATGGAGCAAGGAACTGGTCCAACAGTTCCAAAAAACAATTTGACATCATGTGAAAGAAAATTACTAAATTGTTCAAACTTAGGATATATGAGGGTCTTAACAAATTGTATTTTATTAATGTGATAGAATATTATTGCACTGTAAGAAATTATTAATATGAAATATCCAGAAACACATAACATGATTTAATGATTTGAAGAACTAAACATGTCTAGCAGAACAATATCTGTTGTTGACTCATTTCAGTCTAGTCCTACTTTCTCTAAACCCTTTTGTGGTTCTTTTGGCAAAGATATTGGAGTGATTAGCCATTTCCTTCTCAACTCATCTTACAAATGAGAAAACTGAAGGAAACAAGGTACAAGGTTAAGTGATTTTCCCAGGGTCACATAGCTAGAAAATATTGTTGAGTCTTTCTACTTCAGGTCCAATACTCTATCCATTGCACCACTTAACTGCCCTAATACAATACTATCCAAACTACAGTAAATGTTCAGAACAATTGAAGTAGCCAATTAAAGACTCTAATTAATCATAATGACTTAACATGATCAAAGAGTGCTAGTCTTAAGAGTCAGAGAACTTAAGTTCTTGGGGAAAAGTACTTAATTTCTCTGAGATTTCATTTCATAGCTTTTAATAGAAAGAAATTATTAGATCTAATGACCTCTAAAACCTCTTCCAGATATAAAAAAAAAGTGTAGCTATGAATTTTGGATATGATGTCAGACACAATCACTTAGTAAGTTGGTTTTGCTTAACTGTTTTTCTTTAATATGAAGAAGGGTAAAAAATAGAATGAGAAGGTGGCATATACAGGGATTACTATAATGTAAAAATAAAAAATCATTTATAAAACTCATTTTGAAATAAGATCTCTATTTTACTATGATATTCTGCTACTTAACTGATGGTACTCTTTCTGATGATATGTGTTCTAAGTAACACAGAATGAGAGGGAATAACCATGGAACAATCTATTCTATATAAAATATTCCTCTAATGTTTTAATCTAAGAACTCATCACCAGATGGCATATTTCCCTTTCAATTTAGGTTAGATTAGGGCAGCTAGGTGGAACAGTAGACAAAGTGCCAGGTTTAGAGTCAGGAAGACTCACCTTTCTTGTTCAAAGTTGACCTTAGACTCTGTGGAAGTAACTGAACCCTGTTTGCCTCAGTTTCCATATCTGTAAAATGAGCTGGAGAAGAAAATGGCAAAACACTCCAGGATCTTTGCCAAGAAAACTCTCAATGGGGTCATGAAAAATATGGCAGGACTGAAAAAAAGACCACAATAAGATAGTTGTCAGACAATACCCAAATAGACATTGATTCTTAGGATATTCATTTAATAATCAATGATAATGCTACCTACTTAACAATTAAACTACAAGATTCCTTTCAAGAAATAAGGTCAATTGGAAAAGCAATGTGGTATGTTTGCTCTGATTCCACTGTCCAGTTGGCTACATACCTCCTGCAGTTCTAATCAGCACAAAGTAGTTTATAGATGTCGGTTCTTTCAAGGTTCCACTTTTTCTGTTACTTCCATTTGTTAGGGACTAGTAACTAAGACCCTGTTCCTTTTAGTCATTTAATATCAATTAGTTTTTAACCAAAGAGAGAAAGAACAATTACAAGAAGTACCCCAATACATGTAGTATTTTTCCTTAAACCGCTTTGATTTCTATGAGATTAGACTCATTTGTCCCATCAAGTTCTTGGCTAGATAGAGTTTATCTTCCAGATAAAACCTTTTGGAGTTAGAGTCTAAATGTCTCCCCCTGCCAAACTGGTCATCTTTCCTCAGAGTATCACTTGTAGGTTGACTGCAATAGTTGACCTAGATTCTGACTCCTGGATACCTGTGGCTTGAGCTTATAATCAAATTCAGAGACTCTACTCTCTGTACCTAGAAAACAAAACAAAGAATAAAAAGGCCAAGGACCTAGATCTATTTCTTGAAGGTCATAGAGTTTCATATCAGTAAACAAGACTTTCAAGTCTTTCTCCTTACCACATAATCTCTCACCAGATACTATCACAGCACTAGAAATGGCTAAAAACAATTAAGAAACAAGATGGTCAGAGCTCACTCAGGCTTTTAGAAAGATTCCAATATTACTAGCTACACTGGCAATGGAAAAAGGCTCCTCTCGATCACATGATTAGTCAACCAGAGCCAGGTATAGAATGTCCAGTGTCTCCAAAATACTTTCTGTCATCATGATTCTCCCACCATTAACTCCCTAGTATTCTCCTTCTGGAAAGATGCTGATTATTGGATAGGATCTGTTCCTACACCAGACCTTTATTTATATTAGGTATTGTATATCATTACATTTGTTATTTCTTACTCTTCCCATTTCTATCTCTATTATATCCATATTCACCCAAATGTCTAAATAGAAACTTTAACATTAAAGTAAATTGAAATTTAATTTTGTTCTAAGGATTGCAACACCCCTTGGGATCCTTGGTGACTCTCTCATAGTGTTGAAATACCAGTGCTCAGAATTCTTGATAGTACTACTATTTCTTGCCCTCCCCTTCCCTACTATATGCACCCACCCACTCACCCACCTATTCAAATAGAGCATTAAAGACAGTTCACCTTGTCAAAGGCAAAAAAAAAAATTAGTTCTCTTGCCAAAATTCTGTTCTATCAGTTGGATACAGAGGACAAATCAAGGTCCCATTTTAAATTAACAGCCTCAAACTTCACCTCAATCAGTCAAAAATAGACAAAAGGGCTTTTGGTTCCTTTTTTTAAATGGTTTGAAATGTTCTTATGGCACTTTTATTGCCTCTTTTATTCTCTGCTCCAAGCTGCAGCCTGAGCAAACCTGGTTTCAAATAATAACACTCCACCGGCTAAAGCATTGACTTTCCCTAAGGAAGACGGCAGCGGAAGAAAGCTATGAGTACTCTCTCTTTTAGCAAAGAAACTACAGTTTCAGCTTCTCTCATGTTTTACATCCCATGGAAGACTCAGGACCTAATTGCCTGAGCATGTGCCACACAAAGAGGAGCTTCAAAATACTCCTTATAATTTCTAACCAGATCCTGCAGTCGGTTAGTTGTGACAACTCCCCATCTGATTCTTACCTTCCAGTTTTGCTGTGAGAAAAGCCATTATCTTTAGCAGTTGCATTTGAGAAAAGGAAGACAGAATTTATCCCATGAGTTGTGTGTAACAAGGAAAGATTTTCTTTCATGACTTCCCTGGTAGCCTTAGGCAAAACCGTAGTATCTCAGTTTCCTGATTTATAGGAAGGAGATCATGCTTTCCACAAAAAATGTGGACATGCTCGCCGACAGGAAAATTTTTAAACTCGGAATCCCATTCCTATAGTATATCTCAAGCTAGTAAGTCTAAAAGAATGAGAGGCTTAGGAAAAACAGATATCCCAAATTTACTGCTGAAAATATCATTTGGAATTTATCCTTACTGGATAAATTCATAAACTAAAAAGGAAAACAAGAAAACATAAGCTGCTGGTATAAGCCTTGAAATTGATTTTAGTTGCATCAGAGCTCACTACAAAAGAGCTTCACAGTTTAATTAGGATGGCTCAAATCCAGCATCTATATTTAGGATAAACCAAAAATTATAGTGAAGAAATGAATCTTGTCTGGTAACAGTCTAAAGGGAAAATAAAAATCTATGGAAGAAACACCAGAGGAGCCCACAGATAACCATCACATTCTCTAACTTCAATTTTCCCTTGGAAATAAACTATATGGGCTTTGAGAAATGCAAGTGATTTCCATCAGCTGAAGAAATTTGTTTGACTAAAATTATTTAAATATGGGTTGAAAATCTGCCCTTAGTTATGTTCCTACTGTTGAATTCACATTACAAAGCTGTGGGATCTGCTTATGCAAAGAAGAATTTGTTTTTTAATGCTTAATATATTCAAGACTCACATGGATCTTGATCACACAGTTGTGGATATACCCTCCCAAGATATAGATCTCTAGCCATGCATTCCCACCCACCATTCTTTGCTACTCTTGTTCAAGTCCTCCCCTAAGTTCTCCTAGGTACCATCCCACTTAGTATACCCTGGGTTTTCCTCTGTCTTGGACTTGTGAGGATATCCATGGAGTAGCCAAACTGCCCACATTGTGAACCTTATTCTCATCACAAGAACAGTCCATCTTCTAGTTTGATTAGACATTTCCTTTATGAAATCCTTTAGTTCAATTCTTGAAGTTTGTTATTTATCCTATGTTGTAAATTCCTCAAACTCACCATGCACCTCTATACTGGTTTCTGTGTGATACTAATTTTCAATTGCTTTGGAGATTATTTGTCTTTCATATGCACAAACAGAAGCAATGTGGCACAGTGAATAGAGAGGCAGCTTTTTTCATCAGAAAAGTCTGGATTCAAGGCTTGTCTCTGTCGTAGCAATCTTAAAATCTCTTAGTCTACCAGGCAATTTTCTAAAACTGTAAAATCACAGGGTACCTTGGTGCAGAGTTAATTTCACACCATGAGTTCCCCCAATATTGATAAAATCACAAATCCAGATCCAAAATGTATATATATATATATATATATATATATATATATCCCTGTTTCCTTCTATTTCTTTTATACCTCTGTACCTCAACAATATCATTGTTTTTTATAAATCTCCATTGTATTATTAATCTAAAAATGTATTTTAAATATTAATTACTGAATATATTTTCATTGGTTAAACATGATTCTTTAAAAACAAAAATTTCATTTAAAATGATTCTTATTAGCATAATATCTAATTACATTCAGCTATACCATATGTTGATTCAAAAACAAACTTTAAATTGTACCCTTACAGCTGTGAGGGGGGAGATTTCCTCCCCCCCCACACCTCATCTTTTATAATGGACCAAGCCTAAGTTGAAATTCTGCATGTCAGTAATTTCCCTAAAAGCAGTTTAAATGCTGTAAATAATGCACTCAAAATTGTTAGAAAAATAAATAGCTTTAGCAGGCTGACCTTGTCAGCAAAGATGCTATAATGTACAGTTACTATAAAGGCAGCAAGATGTAAAGCAGAATTAGAATGATGGGAGTTGAGTCTGAAATTCGTTCAAATTATAGTTACTCACTTTGGTTGAAGGTTTAATTTTAAATTACAAAGGAGGAAACTACTCCAAGTAAAATAGTTCTTACCCAATTTTAACTCTGAACTAAGCCTTGACTTTAACAAATAGATTCCTGATTTTCTGTTTAGAGCTTGAACGGGCAGCCACATATTACTAAATTACTCTTACCTTCTTATATTAATTCGGAAGCACTCCAAGCAACAAATATTCAACAAAAGGCGAGTCAGCCCATGCTCACACTCACATTTAACTTTTAGGGTAAAAATAAAAATTTTTCTAAGATTCAGACTCAGGAGATAAATCATTAATTGTCCTCTTCTTCAAAAATATCCTTCTATACTTCCTAATCATAGTCATTCAAAGAAAAAAACTTGTTTAACTCCTATTATAGGTAAGATACAGGCTAAATGCTTGGTACACAAAATGTATGTTATAAGCCTGTCCTCAAGGGACATTCAGTCTACATGAGGAAAAGGAATACAAGTCAGAAAAAGATCAGTGAAGATAATTATGCCATTAATAACAAAATATAATTATTACTTAAAAACTCAAAATAAAACAAAAAAGAAAAAGAGGGGCAATTATATAGCACAATGGATAGAGAATCTGAAGCAAGGTTAAGTTATTTTAAGCTTGTGGCTAGGAAGTCACACAATAACATGGACTAATAAGTTCAGGTCTTTGTTTCTTTCTTTTTTAAAAATTTGGATCAACCTGATATGTTGTGGCTAAATCAAATGGACAATAATTTTCCCTAATGGCAAATACCATCCCTATTGGACTGGACTGGCCACCACCTGCTCATTTTACACACATATCAGTGTTCTATTGTGACCCTGGTAAAACATAGGGAATCCAAAAAAAGAATGAATATGAGGCTAGTTAATATTCTGATATTCACTAAGGGAGATTAAACTAGGTAGAATCTAGGATCCTTAGGATCATATATAAAATCCTCTGGCGTTCAAAGCTTTTCATAACCTATCACCTTCCTACCTTTCTAGGTCTTCTTACACTTTATTCATCTCAATATATTCTGCAAGCCAAAGACATTGACCTCCATTTTTCTTTCACAAGATACTTCATCTCTCAACTCTTGGAATTTTTTATTTGCCTTCATCTTTTCTTGGAATTTTCTTCTCCCTAATTGCTACTCTCTGTCACTGCTGGATTCCTTCAAAGCTTAGCAAAAATTCCACCTTTTACATGAAAACTTTCTGCTTCACTTTAATGTAGATCCTTCTTTAACTAAATATGGATCTATTATGTGCCAGGCATTGTGATAACATACTTGATAAAAGTAAAAAAAAAAACTCATTCTTTTGGGGGAGATAAAATGTACATAAGTAAGTTTATTAAAAATAAACACAAGTTTGCAGAAGGGCACTAAGAGTTAGTGGCAAATCAGGAAAGATTTTATGTATGAAATAAAGTGGTTCATGAGTTTAATTATAAAGGAAATTGGAAAATCTAAAAAGTAGAGGGAGCATACTATGGTGATTATAAGATGAACTTCAATCTCTATCTCTGTCTGTCTCTGCCTCTGTCTCTGTCTCTCTCTCTCTCTCTCTCTCTCTCTCTCTCTCTTTCTCTCTCTCTCTCTCTCTCTCTCACACACACACACACACACACATACATACAGTATGTATAACTTTCATTATAACTACATATGTGACCATGGGCAAGTCACTTAAGATCTTAGCATCCCAGGTAACTCTCTAAGGTTTCAAGTCAGATGACAGTTGCCAGTCTAAATAGGCAAGGGGAATTTTTCCTCTCAAGATATTCCCACACTAATAAGATAAGAGCATAGATTCTCACATAAAAGGTAGATCTGGTTTTTTGAACATACAAAACTCCAAAATCTGTTTTTATTCTCTGTTGCTGACTCCTAGATTTTCCTCGAAGTAAAGATTCATTTTTTAAATAGTATTTTCTTTTCGGATAATGTATGACTACTAACTAATATCTCTGAAGCAATGAAATTAATCATTGCCCAAAGGGAATGGAGAGACATATAAGGAGTATTAGTTGATTGTAATACTTTCCAAAGAGGAATTACATAGAAGTAACATAGATGATGTCAAAGAAGTATGTGAATCAAAAAAAAGAGATGGCTTGGTAATATATAAAGAGCAAGAGTTATTTCATTAATAACTTTGGCTTCCATTGTCATGAAAAACACTAAAGGACTTTGATATGGCTGAGTATATTTCTGTGTTGCCCACTGCATTACTGAAGGAAATACTAACATAGATCAGTTCAGAGATCTATGAGAATTTGAATTAAGCACATTTTTCTTATGTAAAAGAACAAAGAATAAATATGTGAAACATTGATTTTTAAATCCCCTTTATGTCAACTTCTTGGTAGAAGTACAATAATCTCAACAAAATGATTTTGGTACCATGAATATATGGGAATGAGTCAATTTCTTAACTCTTAGTTTAACATATTTCGTGTTCAACTACACATTTTGTATTAGTGCATTATATGTAGAAATCAGGTAGAATCTGCTGTCCAAAAAAGTAAAGTTAATGTACTATATTTTACCATCACAGAAAGCATACACAAGATTGCAGTCTTGAATAACATGAATGAGGGCAATCACTATGGAAATCAGACACAAAGAATTTAAATCTACTATAACTTTTTTCATATGTTTTTCTATGGAAATAGATCCCTATAGAAGGCAACACAGTCTAGTTAAAAAAAATCTAGATGAGGTACCAGGAGACCCTTGTTAAATACTAGCTCTAACACTAGCTAGTTGTGTGGCAGTGGGCAAATCATTTCTCTTCTCTAGGTCTCTGTTAAGCTATGGCTAAAATAAAAGGAGCTGGAGTAACACATATCTCTGAAGTCTTTTATCATTTCCAATAATCTATGAGAACTAAAATACTGCTGGTAGATATGATGCTGTTTGTCTATTAGGGTTGCAGAAAAGAATAGAGATGACAAAAGAAGGAAGTAGAGAGAACACAGTCAATGACTTTAATAAAGTCAGTAGAATTTTAAAATCTCTAGATTTCTAAAAACTGTTGTTGGTTTTGGTTGGTTTCTTTCCTTCATTCTCAAAGAGGACCAAAATGACATCACTAAGTTTGAATCAAGGAAGTGTGTTCCTCTATGGCTGATCATATCAATATGAACTTGGAAGACTCTATCAAAGGTCAGGCACAAATAGACTATATGAATATTTGGAGTGAAGCTATTTTTACATTTGCTCATCTCATATTTTTTTGAGCTACTATAATGTTTCTTGGCTCAAAGCCTTACCAATGTTCACCTTGTCTTTCTTTTTGCTCTTCCAAGAAAATGTTCTTCCCTGAGAATATAAGAGGTATGTGATTAAATTTCACCTTTTTATTTATTAATTCTTACCAAATTAGGGAGGCTACTTGCTCACACAGAATGGTATCATAGGCTTAACAATCCAGGTAGTGATATCACTGTTGGGGGAAGAAAAGAAAAGTCACCTATCACTTAACCTTCTTTGGCCTCAGTTTCTTTTTCTATAAAATGAAAGGGTTGGCATATGACCTGTGATATCCTTTACAACTCTGGAGCTATGAGTCTACGACCTGAATAGTTAAGAGATTCCTGGTATCATAATTATCAGTTGGTTCCTCATTACCTTCATGATAATATAAGTCTACCACTTAATTCTCTCAGTTTATAGACTTCCAAGTGGAGAAGGAATGAAAAATAAGTCAAAGGGATATTATTCAATATACAGTATACTTATAATTAAAAATTATAGATTTAGATGGCAGGTAGGGTGGGAGGGAAGGGGGAAAAGGGGAAACAAGAGTAAGAAAAGGTAGACCAAATTGTGTTTTCTCCTAAAATTTCTGGTTTCATCTGAATTTTTAAATCACTAAATTAGACCAAATTTGATGATTTATATAACTTTATCAGCAAATCTAAAGGAATGAAGTGACTTTGGATATATTAAGGGAAATTTTTAAAAGTTACTTATTTTCCATTTAATTGCTTTTTAACTATACCATACGGAATGATTCTCAACAGGAACCCTTCACTCCAGACATGTTGGTTTCCTTACTGTCTCCCACATAAGTTACAAATATTCCTTCCATTCTTCATGTTGCTTCCCCTACCTTAAATGACCTGCATCCTCTCAATCATCACAATTCTGTTTCCTTGAGGGTTCAGTTCAAGCATCATCTCCTCCATGAGACTCTCTCTTGATCAAACAGATTACTCCAGCCCACACTAATCTCCCTCTTCTAGTAAAACCATAGCACTTCCTGTCGATGCCATTTATTCTGGTCCTTCATCATAAAGTAACTTGCATTAGCTCTGATGTGTGTATTTCCTCCCTCATGTTGTAAACTCCTGTCATATTTCTTTGGATCATTCCCAACACCTAGAATGCATAGAGTAAGTGATCAATAAATTCTTTTTTTTTGTTAGGTTTTTGCAAGGCAAATGGGGTTAAGTGGCTTGCCCAAGGCCAAACAACTAGGTAATTATCCACTGCGCCACCTAGCCATCCTCAATAAATTCTTGAATGTAAGAATGAATGAGTCAGCAAACATCAAGTCTCTCTCTAAATCTAGTTCCTTAACTATAACAATACTGTGTATTAAGTAATCAGGAAACTGATTATTGAAAATATTCATTGAAGATCAACCACTCTAATTTTCAATTCAGTTCAAATTAGATATACTAGCAGCTTTTCATTCATTCAAAAATTATTATTGAATGTTTCTTCAGTTTCTTATTATATTGTGATCCCCCTTTTCCCTGCTGATTCAAATACCTTAAAAGGTATTAAAAAACCTTAAAATAATCTTTTTCAAAAATGCCATTATGCCTTCTCAAACTACCACTTCATTCATCAGTTTGTTATATATTTATATATATATATATATATATATATATATATATATATATATATATATATATATATATATATATATAGGTTTGTATGTACATATATGAAAGCAGGTCCTAGTCTAAGCCTCATTTTCTCATTGGTTGGATTTGATAGTCCAGAGTGAGTGTGAATAGTATTTGCTTCCATTTTGCTCAGAAACTCTGGAGGTCCTCTCGTCCCAAAGTGATTCTTTGTGGAGTCAAACTAGTCCATCTTTTGCCTCAATTCTTAACTAGACTTAAATTCCTGAATGGACGTTACTTTGATAAACTGAGACTGAGACCTTAGCTTAAACAAGGCAGGGTCTTCTACTACATCTAGGCCTTTCTCCAGTCTTTCTGACCTATGTCTAGCTACTGGACTCAGATGACTTTGGAGGTAAGAAGAAAGTAAGGTTAATGATTTTACACAGCACTGGCTCAATTAAATCCAATTCACTTATGAGTCAAAATATCACCCTCCTAAAGTCATCAATCCTCTCTGAGACTTGGTTCTTGACCTTTGCTATCAAAGACCAAACTGACATCACTATGGTTGAGATGAATTAAAATGTGTCTGATTGTGGTTGATCAGACCAGTACAAGCTTGGAATGCTCTACCACAAGTTGGGCACAAATAGCCCATGTAAATACTTGGGATGGGTACTCTAAACCCACAAATGTCATGTTTACTTTGAGTTGCTTCAATTCTGCCTTCATCATAGAGTGCAGCACCCTCACTAATGAGGACATGTCATGCTGGGTAGTCCTGTGCTAGTATTTCCCATTCTGTACAATCAGTTCTAAAGTTCTTCAGTGAGACCTTCAGGGTGTCTCAGTATCATTTCTTATGACCTCCTTGTGAGTGCTTGCCCTGTATGAGTTCTCCATAAAATAGTTTTTTGGGGCTAGCATATGTCTGGCATTCAAACAATATGTCTAGCCCATTGTAGTTTCTCTCTCTGTAGTAATGTTGGAATGATGTCAATACAATAATAGACCTTCAGTTTAGTAGTCAGTCTAATACTTCTTCTCTCTTACACTTTCTTTCAGAGTCTAACAAATATTGAGTTAGTTCCAGCAAAGTGTGTGTCAACCTCATTGTCAATGTTTACCTTCTTGGAAAGGACACCGTAAAGATAGGTGAATTTGTCCACAGCACTTAAAACTTCTCCATTTGATGTAATCGATGGTTTCACACATGGATGGTGTGGTGCTGGCCGATGGAACACCTGAACTTTCTTGGTGTTAATTGTTAGGCCAAAATTAGCACAAGCCATACTTTGCTGCATCTCAGCTTCAGAGGCTTCATTGAGTGTACAATTATCTGCAAATAGAAGTTCATGCACCAACATTCCCTACACTTTGATCTTGGCTTGTATAGCCTTTACAAGTTGAAGAATTTGCCATCAGTGTGGGAGCTGACCTTGAGGCCATGCTCATGCTCATTGAAGGCATTTGGTAACATGACTGAAAACATCATATTAAAAAGTATGGGAGCAAGGAAACATCCTTGTTTCACTCCATTAGTGACTGGGAAATTTTGAGAGTATCATCCATTATCTGGAACCTGGGTATGCATGTGCATCCAAAAACTGACTGAAATTTTCCAGGTTATATGGCACGAAGAGGTTATCTCCCAAGAATTCAAGGATGCCTCCATCTCTATAAAGGGAAAGAGAAAGAGAAAGGGAAAAGATTGTCCTATGACAAACACAGGAGTATTTCTCTTCTTGTCATTGCTGGTAAGATTCTTGTCAGAGTCCTTCTTGAAAAGCTTATTCTTCACCTGGAAAATGATCACCTCCCTGAGAGCCAGGTGTCTTCAGAAAGGGTAGAGGAATAGTTGATATGGTATTTGCTGCCCAACAACTCCAGGAAAAATGCCAGGAACAGAACAGAGGTCAGCATACAACATTTGTAGACCTGACAAAGGCCTTTGATACCATCAGTCATGAGGGCTTATGGAAAGTTATATCAAAATTTGGTTTGATCTATGAACTTGATCTGCTCCACTGGCTCTTCTTTCTCCACTCTACCCTTTGGCCAAATGCAGCTACTCTCTTCTGTTTTGTGTTCACTTTCCCTCGAAACTCCTATATACTCTCACAATATCAATTTTTACCTGTTAAAATTACTATTCCCAAATATAACTCCAATTCCTACTTAAATCTTGCATTTCCAGCTACAAATAATCTGCTATTAATATCTAATTGAGTGTCACATTGGCATGTCAAACTCAGTATTGGTTGTTGTCCTTTGTACTTGAAGAAGACCAAAATGAGTCTATATACAAAATGCTCAACTGTGGCTGATCAGACTAATATGAGTTTGGAAAGCTCTAGCATGCGTTGGACACAAATATCCTGTATGAACATTTGGTATGGAGATGTTTCTAAAATTGCACATCTCACATTTCTTTTGAGCTATTACAATTGTACTTTGCTCATAGAGCACAGTGCCATTTTTGATACAGGCACACCAGGCTGAATGATCCTGTGCCAGTGTCTTCCATGTCTCACTCAATATATTAAAATATATTAAAAACTGAAATGATCATCTTTTCCTTCATATCAGCCTTGCCTCCTGACTTTCTCATTTCCATTCTTGGATCCACCACTCTTAAGTCCCCCAGACTTGATGCTGAAATTGTCTTTGGCTTTCTTTCCCTAATCTTCCAAATCTAACAAATTACCAATTCCTCCAAATCTACATTTTCCTCTCAAATGTTTATCCTTGATTTTACTCTCACTACCACAATTGTTGCTAAATTCAATTGTTTGATTGAGATGGCAGCTTGAGGTAGTATGGGAGGGAGAGGGTTGGGCTAAGGAGGACAGAAATGCTGAGAGAAACTATTTTAGGGCCTACAGGATTTGAGTCATAGCAGAGAAAAGGGGGAAAGAAATCAAAAGAGAGCCAGAAATTGAAGATATATACAGTTATAATTGAATTCTGCCACAATAATAATTTAGAAGTAATCCATACAGGACAAGGTATAAGGGAAGAAAGGAAATAGAAGAGGACCGAAGAAAAGAACAAGAGCATGTGCCTGAATTTAGGTAGTAGAGGTAGAGAAAGAAGAGTGAGCAAAACTGATAAAGAAAAAAAAGGACACTGACCACTAAGAGGAGAAACTGTGCAATAACATGGAAAGGAGAAAAAGTTACAGTACCTTGCTTGCACCAGGACTACAGCAATAGAATGGCAACTAATCTTCCTGCTTGCAAGATCTATCCCTGATCTTCTAATTCATTTTCCATTATTGCAAGATCCTGCAAGTGTAACACAAATGACTTCTTTCTCCTGCAGAAAAATCATTAACATTGTCCCATTTTTTGCTAAGTGAATCTCAACTTTTCATTCTGGCATTCAGAGCTCTTCCCAATGTCTTCTTAATCTACTGGGATCTTGGTCAACTCACTTATTCTCTCTTGGTCTCAGTTTCCTCATCTGCAAAATTAATAAATTGGCCCTGGCATGACTTATTAGAATCTCTCCCAGCTCTAAAATTAATGATATCAATATGATAATTATATTACCCCAGTCTTATTTCATACCATCTCATACAAATACTAGAGATCTAGGCGAATTGGATTACTTACAATTGTTTAATGCCATCATTCTTTTTTTCTTCTTTTGAATGTGCTGTTTTTGGAAGTCACATACTACATTATCTCTACCTAATTTTCAAAGCAAAATGCAAAAGCTACCTCCTTTACCTATTTCCTCAATCAGAAGTTACCTGTTCCTTCTATGAATCCCACAGCATCATCTCTTTCTCTTTTAGAATTCATCATGTTTTGTCCTCTAACATAGTAGTTTGCATAATTGCTGGGACCCTATCCTTATTACTGTAAACACTTTGAGGCAAGGACTGTGTTGAATTCATTTGCATACTCCCATCAAAAAAACCCACCTCTGAGTAGTGTCAAGTTCATAATAGGTCCTAATTAATATTTGTTGGGTATAATTATATGTCCACTATGAGTATAATACTGATGTAGCATCTGAAAGAATATTCAACCAAACATAAGACATGATCTCTGGACATGACCTTTGTCAAGGAACTTAGAGATTATGTGGGTAGTCTTATAAATTGATATTGAGATAGGGAATAATTTAACAAGACATATGTGCCTAGAATGGTATAGACAATAAGAGGAAGGAATTCAGAAGAGAGTGAAATCATGTGGCCTGGCATGATTAAGAAAGTGGGGATATGAGTTGAACAATAGGTTTGGGTAGTGGAGAGGAAGGAACTGAGGACAGGGTATTTCAAGTAGAAAGAAATACTTTGAGAAAATAAGTATTAAAATTAATAATAACATAACAGCTAATATTCACAAAACATATTATATATTTACTATATATATAAAAATATATGTATATATGATGAGATCATTAGATCCTCAACTTCCCTAAAAGGCATTGCCATCCCTATTTTATAGATTGTAGAAAAAAAGTTGAGGCTGACAGAGATCAAGCAACTTGCCCAGAGCTATCCAGTCAAAATATTTTGGAGAGGGCGGCAAGGTGGTTCAATGAATAGAGTACCGGCCTTGGAGTCAGGAGTACCTGGGTTCAAATCCGACCTCAGACACTTAATAATTACCTAGCCGTGTGGCCTTGGGCAAGCCACTTAACCCCATTGCCTTGAAAAAAAAAATCTAAAAAAAAATTTTTTTTGAGACAAGATTTGATCTCAAGGCTAAAGCTCTATTCACTTTACCACCTAGCTGCTCTTGATATAAAAGAAGCAGACTTTGTCTTTTGTAATTAAATGTTATTTTTTGAATAGATAGGTTGAAGCCAGACTCTGGAAAGCCTTGAATGCTAACCTTATTCCACTATCTGTAAGGGAGTCCCTGCATGTTTTAAAGTGGGAAAGGAAGTATAACATGATGAAAGCAGTATTCTGAGATTGATTCCATGGTGGTCTATAGGATGGACAGGAAGGAAGAGTTATTGGAAAGCAAAGAATCTAAGCAGGAGGCAATTTAATCGTCCAGGCAGGAAGTTATGAGTCTGATTTATGAGAATGGCCATGAAAATGGTATGAAAAGTATAAAAGTATGGAGGAAACAAACAGGGGAAAGAGATAGGGGGGAGAGAAAGAGATTTTAAAAGAATATTGATAATACTTAGTTATTAGTTGTATTTAGGGATTGAAACAGAAAGTAGAAGGACCTTAGTCACAGCATGCTCCACACAGCTGCCAAAGTACATACATACAAAGTAAATACATCTCTGACCATTTTACTCCCCTACTCAATAAACTCCCTATTATTTTCAGTATCAAAAATAAAAACTCAGTATGATATTAAAAGCCCTTCATGAACTCAGCAATCCCACTTCACTTGCCTGTTTGCTGTGCCTTAGACAGAACACTCCACCTCTCATCTCAGTGTCTGCAATGGCAGTCTCCTGTAACTACAATTTGCTCCCTCCTTACCTCCTTTCAGTTTTCCTTCCTTATTTTAAGATTCAACTCAAATCCCACCTTTTTTCAACAGACTTTTCCTAGTTCCCCTTATGTTAGTGCCTTTCCTACTGAGATTACCTTCTATATTCTTTGTATACATCTTATTTACATATTGGCTCAGCTATTAGAATCTGAGCTCCCTGAGCATGAGGATTTTTTTCTTTATATCCCTTGTATATAATCAACACATAATAAATGTTTGTTTACTGCCATGAGAAGGTGATTCCAAGATTTCAAAAAATAGTGATAGGGAGAATAATAGAATCATTGAGAATAAAAAATAGATGGGGAAGAGGGACACAGGGGTTTGGGGTAGGAGGTAAAAAGGAGAGAATGTTATGCTCTGAATTTGTATTGGTTATACTCAAGCAGACATGTTCATTAGGTAAGTAGAGACACAGGACTAAGAGAGACATCAGAATTACTGACAAAGTTTTAGAAGTCATCTGAATAAAGATGAATGCTGCTTCTATCATAAAAACAGAAGTTTTTCAAAATGAAATCAATGTAGTTAAATAAAGATAGAGTGGAGTTTAGACATTATTTGAAGAGTAATTCTAGAATATATAATCAGTCTTGTCAGTCTTTTAAATAGAAAAACAACACTAGTGTTTTATTTAATAATCATTTTGGTACTTTGTGAAATCTAGTGATCTATTTATTATTTTAGTAACAATTATTGTCTGTCTTTAGCTCCTTGACTAAATAACAAAAAAAGCAAAGCTAACCTTTAACATTGTTTCTGCAAAAGCAACATGCATTATACATTTCTATGATCAGTTCAAGTGAAGGAAGTTCTTAAAATTCATTTATGTCATTGGCTCAGGTTCTGTCCACAGTTTTGGTTCAAGGTCTTTTTATTTGGAGCTCAGCTTTTTTTTTTCCATTCCACAGTGACACCTGCTGGGAAGAATTGAGCTGATCACTCTCCAGGGTCCCCTGCTGACTAGCTCCATAAGGGGCTAGAGAGAGCAAAATGAAGAGTCTAAGGCAATCAGGCAGATTGATTCTCTTCTTTTCCTTCCAGACTTAGCTGCTTTCTTATCACGGGGAAAACGGATCTCTGCCAGCATGATTAATACCCAGAAACTCGTTAAACAATTCCAGAGGCTCAGGAGTCATGCTAGCCTTTCAGCCAGGGTCCCATAGGAGAACTGGCAAATGAAAAGGACAGCCCAACATTATGATTTTGTGAAGGGTTTTTATTCCAGTCACGGTCCTGTTTGTTGATTGTTGTTGGGTTTGTTTGGGTTTTTTTTTTGGGGGGGGATCTTTGCCTTCATCTAGTATTCTATCCCTGAGACCCCAGACCAAACACCACTCTTTTTCTCTGTATGGAGTGCCACACTGTTATGTGTCATAACAAAGCTGAATTGAAAAAAAAAAATCCCCTGATATAACTGAGGAAAGGAAGAATTCAAAGGAAAGTGACAAAATGTTTTAGAAATAAACGACAGACAACAGAGTCGCAGTCTATTGCACTAGGCAGGATAGTAATTTATGTAATGTATGTTTAACTGTGAGGAATGATGGGGGGGAACCACTTAAACATAATGTGAATTGAAGATTTGTCACTTATGCAGTTCATATGGTGTCAGAGTGAGGAAATGTAGAAACCGAGGAGGGATTACTCGCAATGAATTTCTAAAATTGGAACTTTCTCATTTGAGCTATAGCTCATGCACACAGCCCCTCCCCAATTTGAAGGGAATATCCTGCTCCCCAGGAGAACAGAAACCTTTCAGGGTGGCTTCAGAAATATTGTTCTTCCTGTTTTCTTTCCCTTGCTTCCCCCAGGAAGAGTATTTCCAGGAATTTAGTAAGGGCATACTCCTTCCTCGTCTTTGTTCTCTCCTATCTTTATGGAGAGGAAAGAGCAGCACCTTCAAGTTGTTTACATATTCCTGGTCTGAACTGGAGATAATCTAACATTTAGGGGGTGGCCAGCCCTCTTCTAGAGACGCTACCAAGTTCACAGACGTCTTTAAAAACAATGCCACATTCACTAGTCCTTTAAACTGTAATTCTCCATAAGTTACATGAGGATTAATAATTTTTAATTCTTTGATTTCTCCCTGAACTTACTGTGCTGGGGCTGGCAGGAGTCAAGGTCACTAGAACAAAAAAAAACCCCAAAATAATAAAGATGTGCCCTGGTTTTTATCAAAGGCTAAAGATTTTATGTATTTATAAAAATTATTTTAGTAATTGTTTTGTACTGTTTTAGAGATTTGGTTAAAGGCCAAATAGATGTCAATCCTGGGTGTTCAATGTTTCTTTCCAGATGAAATGAAGCCCTCTAGTGGTGCCCTGGAAACTTACAATCTATACTTCTATGACTATTTTGAGTCCCTCAGTCTTCTGCTTTCTCTCTTCAAGAGAAAGGGACAAATCTGATTTTCATTGTAAAATGATGTCCCTTGAGTTACTCTGGTATGGCTTCCCTCCTCTTCAAAGACTCTAAGACTTATCTTCCTCACACATAATCCATATCTTTATGGATATCAATATCTTTTTTGCTTTAAATATCATAACTCATACAACTCATTCTCCACAAAACTGACTGGAGAAGAATCAGTCTCAAATCTGCTGACCTCTCTCTTTCCTTTCCACTGGAATTGCTGCCCCCTCTGATTTTATGTATCATGCAGCAAAAGTAAATAACTGGTCCCCTGCTCAACAAGTATTTCTCTCTAAAGATCACGATGTTTAGCTTCAACATATATTTATCTTTGTCATTTTTTTATTATTTCACAAGAAATCACATTCTGTCTCTTCTAGTAATAAAGCCTAAAACAGAACAAAGTGTCAAATTCAAAGTATAAACAACATTTTGTTAACTTTTGAGATGACTATAATTAAAATGGACTGCTTGGCATAGCCATCCATATTTTACTACCTTTCTTAATATCCCCAACTACGCATATAATACCCTTTGCCCTATATTCCAGTAGTAATTCTATCCCTACTTCAAGAATCATATTTCATACCTTACAAAAAACATTCCTTGATTTCCCATTAGAAATTATTTCTCTATCCTCGGTCTCACGTGATACAATATCTCTCTTATAAATGTCTATGTATTATTTTGTAGTATTGTTACCTACCTATATCATGAAGATGACTTCCACAAAGGCAGAGACTATGCTTGGCAGGCATTAGACTATGCTCCAAAGATACAAATATAAAAGAGTGAAACAGGCCTGCTCTCAAGAAACTTATATTCTAACTGGAAAAATAAGCAGATAGAAAAGATATTATATATATATCATATATATTGACAATACACTTATATACTCATATAGCTTATATTACATGCATGTATGAATATATATATATATATATAATACAGAAAAAATATAGAGGAATATAAATAAAAAGTTTGGGAGGGAGGGCACTGGTAGTTGAGAGGGGGTAGAATCAGAAAAGACTTCATGGAATAGTTAAGATTTGAGCTGAATTGGAGGAAACCAGGGATTCTAAGAGAGAGAGAGGTAAAAATGAAGCATATTCCAGGCATGAAAATTAACCACTACAAAAGCACAGAATTGGGAGGTAGAATGCCATGAAAAAGGAACAAAGAAAAGGACAGTTTAGCTGAATTACAGAGTGTGGAGGAAAGCTGTAAAGATAAGCCAGGTTCAGACTGTGAAGGGCTTGAAAACTCTTATGTTTTAAGATGTTTGTACTTGATCTTAGAGGCAGTAGGGGAGTCATTGAAGTTTATTGAGTAGGAGAATGTGAAAGGAAATGATATAACATTTAAGGAAAATCACTTTGGAGACCATGTGGAGGATAGACTGGAGGGGAGAAAGATTTTAAACAAGTAGACCAATTAGGAAGTTTGTGGCAATAATCAGGGTGAGATATCATAAAAACCTAAAGAAAAGGGATTGAATATGACATTTCACAGGTAGAAAAAGCAAGATCTGGCAACTGATCAATTATATGGAATGAAGGAGAGGGAGGAGTCAAGAGTGTCTATTATAAAATTCAAAATTCTGCATAAATATGAATTAAGATAATGATAATGATTCTCTTTTTAGCAAATTGCACAGTAGTCAATATAGGCATTTAATGAGAGTTGTTGGGAAGTGTACTTTTTTAAAAATTAAAAGCTCTAAAAAGTCTAGTGAAAGACATAAATTTATGAAAAAATTGTTGCAAACTGCTTCTTTTCTTCAACTCCTTTTTCCAAATTTTCCAATCAAGTTTATTTATAAAGTGCTTGAATATCATTTGATAATATCCAAGAAGATAGTAATAGTAATCATGTAGTCAATCAACAAGTGCATCATTGATTTTTGCATCAATTGTGAATATAGCTCTGTATTTGCTTAAGGTCAGGGGGAAGTTACAAAGCAAGTAGAACCCAGTACTAATCTTCAGGTTGTTCCCAGTTGATTACAAGAGGTAGGACATATGTTAATTTAATTTACATGAGAATACAATTCACAGAAACATAAAAATATAAGCAAGATTGCTTTTAACTATGAATTCTTATGAGATAAAATCAGCAACATTTCTCTTTAATTGTAAAGGATAATTATTTGTTAGTTTAATAAAGACTCTAAACTCAGGAGTGTGAGGTTCTAGAAGTATAATCTAAGTTTCCTATTTGAAAGCACAAAGTTTAGGAAATCCAAGCAAATCAGTAGTTTTGAACATGAAATCTTGAACACAATTTAAAACAGCTTATTTGCTTTTAAATGCTGACACAAATTCATTCATTATTATTGGAAATGTCATTTCCAAGAACATTAATTTCTATTTAATCCTAAAGGCTGATCATTACATGAATTTATTGGGGGGTTGACAGTAACAAGAGAGTGAAGGGATTTGGATCAAATGTAGTTGGACATTAGACGCTTGTGCAATAATATATTGGAAGGAGAAAAGTTGATGTTGTCACTTTGATTTGACCATAGTTTCATGTCTCTTCAATAAATTTTAAAATATTCACAGATGGAATATATGTGGTCCATGAACCTGT
The DNA here is from genome assembly GCF_037893015.1 of Macrotis lagotis. Classification (NCBI taxonomy): domain Eukaryota; kingdom Metazoa; phylum Chordata; class Mammalia; order Peramelemorphia; family Peramelidae; genus Macrotis; species Macrotis lagotis. Next base: position 196,365,208 of record NC_133663.1, read on the forward strand.
GCTACTTTACTCCTATTAACTCATGATAGTCTTCTATACAGAAGAGGAGAAAAAAGAGTGGTACTTAGAATTCTGAGAAGTAAGCAAGCTAAGCTTTGAAGTTCTGGCAGTGTGAATAGTTCTAATTTCTCACCCCATTCAGGACTCAAGTAACTAAAGCTGAACTATTTCCTTTTTCTTTTTTCATCACCCTTCTATTTGTATTCATAGATAACCGATGTTCCTTGTGATCAAGTTGAATCAAATTAATGATCATGTACTCACAATCTCACTGAAATAATAATACAATCTTAAACAACTGTTTCATATCCATTCTCCCATAGTAGACAAAGAAGATATTCTATAACACCTAATTCTATAAAGGAAGGAAATGAGAATCAGAAACTTTCTCAAATCAACTAGGCAAAACCTGGATTCTAGGCTTCTGGTGCCTAATTCAATTGACTTTTCACTTCAACAAGGCAAACTTTTTGGAATATTAGCATTTGAAAACTAAGATACCATAATTATATTGGATAAAGTTTTAATTTTTTTAAGATTTCAAGAAATATGCTTAGAGATTCAATATTACTCAAATTTTTTAACAGAACTAAGTTTTTGAAGGAGAAAGGATTCAAGTTAGAATGTTGTATTTTGTGGCAATGTTTTTCCTACAGTTTTAACTTAGTAAACATTATTCTCATCTTACTCATGTTAATAGGTAACCCAATTCAGTTTCATAAGCTATTTGCAAGTTACAAAGAAGAACTTAGAGAGAAGAAACTAAAATAATAACTACAATCAAAAGTTTACTGGGGGATATAATATACATTCATGAAGTAAAAAATAAGATAATACGAGATGAGAAACAGAGCACTGAATCATAGATTTGAAGGTCATAGAATTCATTTTGCATATATAGAAGCCTTGGCAGTGGAAATGATTTATCCAAGACTAAACAAAGATAGAAAGCAGAAGAGCCAAGATTAGGATTCTGGTCCTTGAAACTGAAATCTAGCAGTTACTCTCAACAAGGTGAATGTTTCTATTATTCCTATACTATTTATTTTATTTTAATTAAACACTCTAGAATAAACTCTGCTTTTTCTTTTTCTTTTTCTGTTAATTTATTTAAGGCAATGGGATTAAGTGATTTGCCCAAGGCCACACAGCTAGGCAATTATTAAGTGTCTGCAGTAGCATTTGAACTCAGGTCCTTCAACTCCAGGACTGGTACTCTATCCACTAGGCCACCTAGCTGCCCCTTAAACTCTGCTTTTTCACTTTGTCCTTTAAAATAATTGTCCTGGCCTTCATGAAGAACAGAATCTTCGTGGAAAAACCACTCTAGATAAACTATCAGTATCATAAAGTTCTAATTATAATATAAAGCTCTCATCTTTCATTGATTTTTAGATGCAGACTTCTGGGAGAGAGAGACAGAGAGAGAGAGAGAGAGAGAGACAGAGAGAGAGAGAGAGAGACAGAGAGAGAGACAGAGACAGAGACAGAGAGACAGAGACAGAGAGAGAGAGAGATACAGAGAGAGACAGAGAGACAGAGAAAGAGAAAGATGATAGGTAGTTAGATGCTAAATGGATAGAAAGATTTTCATTATGATTTCTTTTGTAATCCCATGCATCTGATTTTAGACATTAAAAAAAGAGTTTCATAGGCTTCCATAAACTGCCAAAGATGTTTATGACATTAAAAGAACACATAACTTATCTTTTCTCATATTTTGAATATTCTTTTGGCCTCCACTTTCATCATATTGATGAAAATGAAGGGCCTTATAAGATAGGATGACCTTGGGCTTAGAAACAAAAGATTCAGGTTTCAATCTTGACTTTCAATCTTTTTTTAACATTCTTTTTTTTTAAGGTTTTTTTCAAGGCAATGGGGTTAAGTGGCTTGCCCAAGGCCACACAGCTAGGTAATTATTAAGTGTCTGAGGTCGGATTTGAACTCAAGTACTCCTGATTCCAGGGCTGGTGCTTTATCCACTGTGCCACCTAGCCGCCCCAACTTTCAATTTTACTAGCTGTGTGACTAACAGAAAATCCAATTACCTTTCTGAGGTGCAGTTCTTCATCTACAAAATAAGGACAGGGACAAATAGGCGGTGCAGTGAATAAAGCACCAGCACTGGAGACAAGAGGACCTGATTTCAAACCTGATCTCAGTCATTTAATGATTACCTAGCTGTGTGACCTTGGGCAAGTCACTTAACCTCATTGCCTTACAAAAAATAACACAAACACACACATACAAAATGAGAATATTTGGACCATTTCTCTCATCATTTTTTTTGAGAAAATAGATTTGAAAATCTTAAAATGATTTGAAAATGTGAGATATTATTGTTAATAAAGATGTTGTCAATAAAATGTCAGACCTAAAAACCTTAAGAGGTAGCTAGGTGACTCAGTATATAGAGCACTGAACTTGGAGTTGGGAAGACCTGAATTCATATCTGATCTCAGACACTTACTAGCTGGTGTGACCCTGGACAAGTCACTTAAACTGTTCACCTTAATTTACTGAAAAAGGAAATGGCTCCAAGATCTTTGCCACAGAAACCCCAAAGATAGCCTTAACATGAATAGTTCACAGGAACACAAAGAGTCAGACACAACTGAATGATTGAATAGTTATCAATTACTAAATATTCATTAATCTAAAATAAGGAAGTTAACCAAATCTCAGATTGGGATGGGGGGGTAATATCCATTAATACCATGCTTGTGCTAAGAATCAATATAGTGGGTGGACAGGAACATAGTAAAATATCCTGGGTTATAATCAGAGTTGTACAACTAATTAACTGTGATTTTGGGCAAGCCCATCTATTTCTCTTATTTCGCAGTTTCTTTGATCACAAACTGAAAATTGCCCTAGATGATTTTTTTAAGTTTTCTTTAGCTTTACATTTCTATGCTATATATTTCCAGAATATATTTCCTAACAAAAATCAGTCTTGTACAAGTATTTGTGTTATTGTGGCCTCTAGTGGCTGATCTATCCAGATGTCATAATTATTACTGCTACTTTAAGCATGCATATAATACTTGGTTATTCCAAAGCTTTGTAATCTTTCATTTTTTTTCTTTTTTGGCACAATAACCTAGCATGCCACAGATTGGTACTATTATCCTTTATTTTAAAAAGGGGAAACAAACACAATGGGTTCCTATTTTGCAGTTATGATTTATACACAATTCACTCCTCAGGTGAAACATTGGAAGCACAATTTACATCTCAGTGTTAAATTAGTAGCAAGCCCCAGGAGTAGTTTGTATATGAATAACAACCATCAGAGAGACCAGAGTGATTGAATTCCAGAGATTTCAGAACAAGTTGATGAAGTCAGGGTTACATTGTACTCCTTGCTCATAGTGCTTTGGTTTTTGAGCCATGTTATTTCTCTTCAGGATTAATAGTTTTTTTTTCTTCAGCATATAAAAAACCATCAAGAGTAGCAAAAGCATAGCTTTTAGGATCTGCTGCACATTTCATTTTCTTTCCAAATTTCTACTTACTTTGGAAAATCCTAAACTATTTGACAAGGAAGATGGGTGATTTTTAAGATAAGCTAATAGAATCTTATAGCTAGAGAGTATCTCAAGTATGATCTATATTTTGTTGCTGTTGTGAGTCATTTTAGTCTTCACCAACTGTCCATAATTCAGGAATTTCTTGGTAAAAATACTGAAGTGGTTTTCCATTTCCTTCCCCAGTTCACTTTATAGATGAGGAACTGAGGCAAGCAAGGTTGGTTAAGTGATTTGCTCATGGTCACACAGTAAGTGTCTGAGACCTAATTTGAACTTAGGTCTTCCTGACTCCAGGGTCAGCACTCTATACCTGTTCCTTTGGCTACATTAAATCTTGTCAAAATTATGAATTCCTTTTACCATCTTCTTGAAAAAATGAGCATTCAAACTCTGCTTGAAGACCCTCAGTATTAGGGGATACAACTACCTGCTGAAGTATCCATTCCATTTTGGGATGTTTTTTGCTAGGAAGTTCTCTCTCTCTCTCTCTCTCTCTCTCTCTCTTTCTTAAATATTGAAAAAAAAAGAAACTTTTTGGTCGGTCAGCTAATCAACAAGCAAACAACAGTACCTATGTACTACACACTATATGCTATGTGTTGGGGATACAAAGAAAAGGGAAAAAATAATTCTGGCTTTCCAAGATCTCACAGTCTAATGGGAGTGACAACATTTAAACTATGAGCAAGCAAGTAATATATAGGATAAATTGGAAATAATCCTCAGTGGGAATATACAAGCAATATTGTTGTTTGCCCTTCATTCTCAAAGAAGACCCTGAAATCAGGCAGTTGATAACATGACATGCAAGTGAATTGGAATTTAATAAAGGAGCACTGTACTAAGTCATCAGCCTCAGTTTCCCCTCCAGAGCCATCTGGGTCAATTGGCTAGATTTGGATCAGGATGACTGGAGGTGGCTCTGGATGTAGTGGGAGACTTTTGTTTTTTAAAGCTAGGTGTCTCCCAGGGAACAGTTTGAGGCAATGTCCATTCAATCATTGAGTTTAGAGAAGAGAGAGATGAGAGGAAGAAGTCAAGAATGATCACTTTCAAAAAGCAAGAAAAAAATTGTTGGGAGAGTAAGAGCCTCAGAGAAACTCAGTGATTGAGGCAATAAGTAAGAAAAGAAGCAAGATTCGCTTTTGCATAGTCCAAAAAAAATCAATTTTGAAGGGGAAGACCCTCAGGATTTCTGGTCAAAATAGAAACAATTGCTGTTTGAATTCACTCTGAACCAATCAGGGAAGGAAGGAAGGAAGGAAGGAAGGAAGGAAGGAAGGAAGGAAGGAAGGAAGGAAGGAAGGAAGGAAGGAAGGAAGGAGGGGAAAGGAAGGAGTGATAAGGAAAGGGGGGGAAGGAATGGGGGGGGTGGAAGGAAAATTGTGTAGCCCAACTTACCAGCAATGGGGCTGTTACTATTACTCACAGAGGTTGTTTGTCCTTCCTTCTTGAAGACGACCATGATAGCATTAAGTTGAATAAGAAAAGGCTTCTTTTAGAAGGTGAAATTGTAGGTAAGACTTGAAGAAAGCAAAGCATGTCAGGAACTGGAGATGAACAGAGAAAAAAATCCACAAATGGTGGTAGATAGCCAGAAAACAGTGCCCAGTTTAGGGAAATGAAATAACTTGTGAGGAGAAGAGCAACTTGCTGGATCATGGAATTCCTCGGGGTGAAAAGGGTGTAAAAAGATTGAAAAGTGGGGGGCAGCTAGGTGGTGCAATGGATAGAGCACTGGCCACTGGAGTCAGGAGTACCCGAGTTCAAATAGGACCTCTGACACTTAATAATTACCTAGCTGTGAGGCCTTGGGCAAGCCACTTAACCCCATTGCCTTGCAAAATTAAAAAAACTTAAAAAAATTTTTTTTAAAGATTGAAAAGGTAAGAAAGGGTCATGTCAAGAAGGACTTTGAATGTTGGACAGCATATATTATATTTGATCCTGGAACTAACAAGGAGCCACAGGTGTTTGTTACATGGAGAAGTAAATGAGTAACATGTGATCAGGTTTTGCTTTAAGATCTGTTTGAAGTGGAGTGGAAGATGATGGGTAAGACAGACCAACAAGCAGGCTATTGCAATAATCCAAGCATGAAGTCATAAAGGTCTGAATCAGGGCAAGTAATATAGGAGGGAAGGGGGGTGCTTAATAGAAGAGAGGATAGAGAATCAACAGGATTTGTCAAAAGAATAGACACATGGGCATAAGAGTGAGTATTTAATAAAAACTTGGGAAAACAGAAAATAGTATGCGTCAAAAACTAGGCATAAGGTCAAAATGGGTACATGACTTAGAAATAAAGGGTGATATGATAAGTCAATTAGGAGAACAAAGAATCATTTACCTGTCAGATCTATGGAGAGAAGAATTTATAACAAAAAATAGAGAACATTATGAAATACCAAATGAATAATTTTAATTACATTAAATTGAAACTTTTTTCACAAACACAATTCAAACCAAAAATAGGACAAAAGTAGAAAACTGAGAAACAATTTTTGCCCGCAATGTTTCTAATAAAGATCTAATTTCTAAAACATAGAAAACTGAGTCGAATGAATAAGAATACAAGTCATACAAGTCAATCCTTAATTAATAAATGGTCAAAGGATATGAATAGTCAGTTTTCAAATGAAGAAATTAAAGTATAAAATGGTCATATGAAAAAATTCTCTAAATCACTATTTATTAGAGGAATGTAAATTAAAACAACTCTGAGGCACCAACCTTATACCTATCAGATTGGCTTATATAATAGAAAATAGAAATGATAAATGTTGGAGAGGATGTGGGTAAACTAGGACACTAATGCACATTGGAGGAGTTGTGAACTGATTCACCCTCTCTGGAGACCAATTTGGAACTATGCCCAAAGAGTTATAAAATCCATTACTAAGTCTGTATCCCAAAGAGATCATAAAAAGGGGAAAACCCTATATGTACAAAAAATATTTATAGAAGCTCTTTTTGAAATGGCAAAGAACTGGAAATTGAGTGGATGCCCACCAATTGGTGGATGGTTGGACAAGTTGTGGTACGAATGTGATGGAATATAATTGTGCTCCATAAGACATGTCAAGCAGGCAGATTTCATAAAAATCTAGAAATACAAAAATTGATGCTCACAGTGAGCAGAACCAGAACTCTGTACACCTTAACAGCAACATTGTTGGGTGATCAACTATGATAGACTTTGCTTGATCGAAGATTTGTGATAGAAAATTTCATGCACCTCCAGAGAAAGAGCTATAGAGTCTGAAAAGTAGATTAAAGCATGATATTTTCACTTTTTAAATTTGTTTTGGATTTTTTTCCTTTTCATAGCTTTTTGCTTTTGTCCTGATTCTTCTTTCACAGTATAACTAAAAATAGGGATATGTGTAGTATAATTGTATGTGTATAATCTATATCACATTATTGCTATCTTAGGGTTAGGGGAGGGAAGGGTGGGAGGGAAAAAACTTATCAAAAATGAATATTGAAAATTATCTTTACATGTAATTAGAATAATTAATCAATAAATTAATTGATTAATTTAAAAAATAAATAAAATGAGACTGAGGAAGATGTCAAGGTTGTGAACCAGGGGTGATTGGGAACAAATGTGTACTCTAATAATAATGTTTAAATGCAATTAAATGTTTAAAAAATAATTATTGTAATAAATGTTTATTTATAATAATGATGTTTAATAAAATGTTTAAAAGGGGGAGAGGAAAAAGAAAAAAAATTTGCATGATGATTTATTATATATTTAAAAGGAATAAGTTGTACTTATTGTATATACTGTACTATACTATAAAATGCAGTTTTATATGTAACCATTTTTATTATATTGTTAGGGCAATGTTTATTTTATTCATAAATTAAAATTAAATTAAATTTTAAAAAAGAAAGTTAAAAAGGAAAGAGGACTTGGAGCAAAAAAAATAAATTCAGTTTTAGATGATGTCTGTGGAATTTCCAGTTTAAAATGTCTAGTAGTCCCTGGAAAGAAAGTCTGAAGTTTAGGAGAGATAGATCATAACTGGACAAGGAAATTTGAGAACCATCAATATGAAGAGGTTAATTAAACATGGAAACTGATGAGATCAAGTGAAATAGTATAGAGGGAGAAAAGGGTCCAATCCTGAGCACTGGGGGAAACCCATTATCAGTTAAGTATAAACTAGATCAAGATCCAGAAAAGGATATTGAGAAGGAGCAGTCAGGTAGAAGAAAAAGCAGAGAAGGGAGTATTCAAGATTAAGGTGATTCAAAATGTCAAAGGCTGCCATGAGTTAAGAATGATAAAGATTGAGAAAAAAATCATTAAGTATTCATTGCTAACTTTGAAGAGAGAAGTTTAGTTGAATGATGAGATAAGAAATCAAGAGTAAAAGGAAATGGCATAGAGGGATCAAATGTAGAAGTTCTTAAGGAGCTTAGCTAGCACAGGTAGGAGAGACACGGGTCTATAGTTACCTGGGAAGGACTATTCCAGGTTTGGGGGGATGGGGGAGACACAGTCATAGTTGCAGGCAGATTGAAGACAAATGAGAAAGTAAAAGAGGAAATCTGCTAATCATTTGTGAAGGTACAGGAATTTGGGCAGGGAGAAGGGTCAACACTTTATTTGAGATAGAGGTGAAGGATATGGTGGTAGAAAGCACCTTATTCTTGTGAAATGGGGAATAGAAGATAAAAGGAAGCTCTAGGCGAATGGCCTCAATTTTTTTCTGTGAAATATAAATCAAGGTTCTCTGCTGAGTGGGAAGAGGGAAAACAATGGGAGATTTAAGGAAGGATGTGACTGCAATGTGTTGAGGAAGATTTTAATTTCCTTCATTGCTCTTAATTATATCCTCCAAGATTAAGTAGGGAAAAATCTTATACCATTTCCATGGAACATTTTTTTCAAATATTTGAAAATTAACACCATTTCCCACCCTACCCCCAAATCTTCTATCTTCAAAGATTATTCTCTTCAGTTTCTTAGTTATATCCTCACCTGGCATGGCTTTGAGTCTCTTTACCCTTCTGGTTTTCTTTTAACAGCTCCCCAACAGTCAGTAAATGTTCTTCCTTAAAAATGACCTCTAGAAGTAAATAAGATATTCTAGATATAGCCTTATCAAAACAGTGCAATGAAACTGCCACTGTCCTATTGCAGATAGCACTCTGCTTCTATTTAGGATAGCTTAAAATAGAATTGTAACCAACTCATTAGTAATGGAATTATAAAAATCATAGATACTTATCTAGAAGAGAATTCATAGGTCAATTAGTCAAACACTCTGATTTTACAGATTTAGAATTTGAGTTCTAGTGAGGAAAATAGAATCTCACCAGGTCGTTAGGTGGAATAGTGGGTAGATTGTGCAACTTGCAGTCAGTAAAACAAAACTTGCCTCAGTCACTTAATAGGTATGTGACCTGGCAATACATGTAAACCTCTCCCAGCTTTGGCCTCATCATCTATAAAATGGACATGATAATATACAGAGGTTTTATGAAGATCAAATGAGATAACCTATATAAAGGGCTTTACAAACCTTAAAGTGTTATTTAAATTCTAAACAATAATTTACATGTGAAATACTTTCTAGCCAGATTTACCATTTTATTTCTTGCACAGTAAATTGAACCTAAGTACAAGACTTTCCATTTTCTTTGATAGATTTCATCTTGTTAGTTTGCAAGACTTTTGGATCTCAACTCTCCTTGTATTAGCTGAATACTTCCTCCTTATAATTTTCCCCCATTCCTCCCTCTTCTACCCTATGAGACCAAGCAGAATGAGACTAATCCTTTTTCCACAGGACAATCTTTCAAATATTTGAAGATTGTTATCATGCTTCCCCTCTTAGCCCTAGTCTTCTTTTCTCCAGGCTAAATCTATATACACATCATACAATATATTTTCAGAACAAAGGCAATGTCTGGCCTTGTGCCTGGACTAAGTATTTGGTCTTTTACATGCATTCCAGCACATTTAAGTCATCTGAGAATATTCACAGTAAAGATAAGACAGGTGCAAAGGTGAATCCCAATTAATCCTAATGAAGCTTTCTTTATATCTGCGACCCACATGGTTGTTACTTGATGTAAAGAATTAATTTATGGTTAAAGCTCTAGCATATTGTTAAAAATTAAATGATTGCTAACCTGGTTATCAACATATATTTAGCAAGGCACCATGTTTCCTTATGCCCTGTTTAAAGTAATAGAATGAATTAAATCTGGTAAGTCCTGATGTAACTCATTTTTATAATATTTTAAATAGCTTTTTCAGTCTTTAAGAGAATCAAAAAAAGCATGGAAAAGTTAATCTGACTGGCCTAGCCCAGACATCTCCTCCATGTAAGAATAGTTGTTGGGAAAGTAGCTTGTCACTATGGTCTTGAAGTCTAGGTCCTGAGTGTTATTCCCTATAACACCATGTATGCATGATTCAGCTGCTATCTGCCTGGATGCAGCCACAAATTTGTTACACTAGCTTGCTGACTGGTTCAATTTGTATTGCAATTATAAAACTACTTTTGTTCTTTTGTGAGGAAGGAGAATGACAATATCTTCTTTCTCTATGAACAGGTCCAGAAGTATGATTTTTTTTCCCTAATCAACAGCATATTGCCTTATGCAAAGAGCAAGCATTGCAAAATTCCCTCATTCAAATGTGCTGGGGTTGATCCTCTTCTTCTGGTAAGCACTGTCTTTGGAAGAGGTGAACAAGGGGAGAGGAACTCCAAGATGCTTCATTTCTCAAGAGGATGTTATTTTTCTTTATTAATGGTCCCCATGACTACCCTTAAGGAAGTAACCATGGCCAAATGTAAATGCATCCATCCTGTGCTAAAAGAGATAACTCTTCCATGAAACCTAAGCAAAGCACATTCTCCAAAGAAGCAGTTAAAAAGTGACAGCTTAGTATAAAACAATCATTTTACATTGTTCTCCTGACATGACTTTAGGAGTCCAGATTTTTTTTTTAAGAGAGATTGCTGTCATAATTAAGCTCTGGGATGTATTTCAGAGAATCATAGATATTAGAGATTAAAAAGACCTAGCAGGTCATCCAGCACATCTCCCTGCCAGCACAGGATGGTTCTGAGCAATTTGGCAGATCTGTTATCAGACTATAAAAATTCTAAAATATTCAAAAAAGTACCACAATTGTATAAATTATATTCAAAAGGTTTGCTTGAATCCTTGGCACTTCTTGAGGGTCAAAGAAAAAATATATCACTGAATAGCTTTCTAAAAACAATTACTAACCTATTTAGGCTATATATTTTTGGTGAGGTAGAAATTGATATGCAGTTTTTGCCTCTCTGAATATGATCATTTAAAATTCTGCAATAATTTCCACTTGTCCCTTATATTGGATTATAAATGTATTTGTAATAGACCAAGTTTCTCAACAGAGGATAGTATTAAAAATAACTTAATATTCTTAGTTTTTCTTCTTTCATCCTTGCAGGCATATAAGTAGCATAGTGAATAAAAATAAGAGCTAACATTACATAGAATGTTAAGGTTTTAAAAGCGCTTTAAAAAGATCTCATTTGAATCTCACAATTCTGGAAGGTAGGTGCTATTATTATTCCCTGAAAAAGGACTTTGGATATCATATAGTCCCTCATTTTATAGAGATCCAAGCATTTTAAGTAACTTGCCCAAGGTAACTTGCCCAAGAGGAAAAAACATCAGCAGTAGATTGGAGGCATATTCAGCATGTATCAAAAATAGAACAAAATAGACTCACTACTCTCTTAGTACCATCAACTTATTAAAAGAATTACAAATTCACCCAGGATTTAGGTGGATATAATCTTTAATTTTTAGAGACAGCTATGGAAAACAACTGTACTGAATGCTAATTAGGAGCTAAAATGGTTGAGTAAAAGGAAGAAATAGAACCAAACTCCTCCCCACCTCAACACCTCCATAAAGATCTAAAAAAATATACATTTAATTTCTGAAAAAAATCAAAGTATGTAATTTTTCCAGCATAAGTCAGCCTAGCAAAGCAAATAGAGAAGTCTCTTGACACTAGATAAGATGTAGCAAGGAATAACCTGATATAACCATGCAAGCACAAGGAATGGCCATACATCTGAGTAAGAAGAGTAACCAATACCAACAAATAGCAATCTAAACTTATTCATGGCACAAGAATAACTGCCCACTAGCAATTCTGTCATGCATTACTAGTTCTATATCACAGATTCACTTTGAATTGAGGAGGGGACTTGTGCTTGAGGGGATTCCAAGGTGACATGTGGTCAAGGAACCTAGAATGAGTACTGGGCAAGGGGCCAAGTAGCTATGGCCCTGACATGAACAGAAAAGTAGATCAGAGATCTCTGCTATAGTTTTCATCACAATCTGAAGCTTGCAGCAGGATAACCAAGGGAAAAAAATTCTAAACTAAAGGGATGTCTGTAGTACTGTAACCCTAAATCACAGAGCTTTCAATCTGGCTGATCATGATTGTATGAAGGAGCACTCTACTGGAACTCTAAACACAGATAAGCCCACAGACCTATTGCTCATACTAAACCCAAGTCAGACATATAGAGTAGCAATCAAATTTTGTTCTGGTTCATAGCACTCAAAGAGGGAAATAGAAGAAAAAAGAAGTAAAAGGAGAGAGAGTAAATAAAAAGAAGGGCAGATTAAAGAAGATATTAGGCCTAAGTAAAATAAATGAATTAAAGATATACAAAAATATTTAGATTAGTTCTTTTAGCAAATAATTTTAAATTGATGGAGTACCTATAAAATGGAGAATGGTTGAACAGATTATTTTATATAAATGTGATAAATAATACTGTGTTGTAAGATGTGATAAAAGAATGGTTTCTGGGAAACTTCAGAACACTTATATAAACTTAGAACCAGGACAACAGCAACAATAACCATAGTAATAAGATTGTAAAAGCAAACAACTTTGAAAGACTAAGGAACTTTGATCAACACAATGAATAATCACAGTCCCAGAGGATCATATATTAGAAAGACTTGGTGCTAAGGGATCTGTGTTCATATTAAGGTATGCAATTTACTATCTCTTTGAACTTGGGGGGAATAATTTTACTGATAAATCTTTGGTTTCCATATGTAAAATGACAAGTTTGAACTAGATGATCATGTAAGCCCCTTCAAATCCTATGATCTATAACAAATCCTACTTATGAGCAGTAACACTGAGATTAAAAGAAAATGTTAGAAAAAAACAAATATGTTAGATCTTTGGTAATGATAAAATGAAAATATTAGAGAGTATACCTTTTTTTGGCAATTTTGGTACCTTTATAAAAATTAAATGAGCTAAATCACAAAGAACTCATAAAACCAGTCTAGGAGAAAAGTGATCCAAGAAGAAGGAATATTTGCAAAAGAATTACATAAAATTTGGCTTATCTTTAGCAGACATGTAAATGATGGATTCCCATGATAATCCCTTGATAAGTTGTATATTCAAACATAATTTATATGCATGTTCATCATATATTAATAGTATGGTAATCACAAGGTTTTACTCTATTAAGTATACCCTAAAAGCATTTTTTTTTTAATTGGGCTTCCTTTTATCCTTCTCCAGTCCCCCCTTCTTTAGGTATGGAAGCTCAAGTTCATTGAACCTATTAATCTTTACAAGTTACTATGAGTCAGATAGTAGGTAAGAAACTGACTTGATGATACATTAACATTTTACATAAACTAACATATCACACAATGTGGTTCACATGCAATTTCAAGGTAGAATACTAATAATCCTACTTTCCTTAGTCTAATCATTAAATTCTTCATTTCCTTATTTTTTCTATGAACTATTAAACATATATAGAAGAGGGATCCAAGAAAGGAACCAAGAAAAGTTCTACAAATAATGTTAATGAGAATTTTCAAGTGTCTCCAGAAATCCTGTGAAGGTTTATCCAGGCCATAGTTTGAGATGAGGGAAGTGGTAGGGTTGATGTAGTGAAGGGTAGAATTAGAACTGAAGCAGGGATGGGGGTCAGGAAACTTTTTATTAAGAGTTTAGCCCAGTGCCTAATAGTCCACTTCTTACCCCAAAACATATGAGCCTTCAAAATTTTGCCCACTTCTTGACTCTAAGAAGAGATGGTCAGTTTTCATCAGTAAACTGCTGCCTATGCTTAGTTTTATTTTTCAAATTGTCTAAGTGATCCTACTTCATGTGTAGAACAATAAGTGACAGAACAGGAAATTATCTTTATCAAGATCCCCACAATCGTCTAAGTGAAGATTTAAGATTAGAAATGAAAATCTCTAATCCTCCCTACCTTAGCATGTTTCATTAGAAGTAAAACGATTTATGGTTCACAGGATAAAATTAATGACCATAGAACTCATGCCCCTCCCACACAGCCCAAGGGATAGGTAAAACCCAAGAGGCTTCCTAGAATGATGAAGTATTGGGGAAAAAGGTGCAGCAAAGGAACTTCTGAAAAATATTAGGGTTGAACATGAGGAGAGAAGTGGGAGAAATATTGACCAAACTTTTGAGAGTACATGTACAATATGGAGTTAAAATTCAAGCAGCTTAAATCCCATGAAGGAAAGACCCACAAACCCAAAGAGATAGACACACATTTAACTCAAAGTCCTACTTGATCTCCCTACTTTAGGTCTCTCTTCACTTTGAACTTCACATAGCTGCTAAAGTGATTTTTGTTAAATTTCCACGTGACCATGCTAGCTGTTGTTGATGTTTGGTGGTTTCAATAGCATCTGACTCTGACTCTTGAAGTTTTCTTGGCAAAGATAACAGAGTGTTTCCTTCTCTAGCTCATTTTATGGATGAGAAAATTAGGGCAAACAGCAGTAACTGACCTAGGGTCACATAGCTAATAAGTGTCAGAGATCAGACTCAGGTTTTCTGACTCTAGGAGTGATGATATCACTATTTAAACTATAGTAGCTACCTATTGTTTCTAGGAAAAATATAAATTTCTCTGTTTGGTATTTGAAATCCTTTACCATCTGGTTCCAGCCTAAATTTCCAGTGTCATTATGCATCATTTCTCTTTCCTCACTGTACAATCTCCCATACCTAGAATGTACTTGATCCTCACTTCTGTCTTAATGACTCCCTCTCTTCCTCCAAAATACAGCTCAATTGAACTTAACAAATAGCTTATCCCCAGATGGTGGCATGAAATAAGGAATCTCCTGGTCCCCAAACAACTTTAAATGAAGCCTCTAAAGAAAATCTAAAGTGACAGAATACACCAAAAAACAGCAGGAAAGTTCTCAACTCTTGGGGCAGAGTCAAAATAGCAGCATGAAGCTAACATGCTCCTGGAGCTTTACTCTACCAAAGATAAATGAAGCCCCAATTCTGACATTCAAGCTACTGATAAGACCAAGAAAAAGAGAAGATTCATAGAAATTTTCAGCAGTTGGCATCATAGAGGATCTTCAATGAAGGTCTGTCTCTTTCAGGGAAAAGGAGAAGTAAAGTCCTGAAGGTCAGAGAGAAGGGAAAACTAGCAGAAAAACTTTTAATCACAGTGCAATCAAGGTCCCGACAGCTTGACAACAACAGAGGTCCTGGCAGCTAGAGAGCAAGCCAACAGGGAGGGTTGGGAACAAATCATTGCTAAGTCAGAACCTGGACATAAAGGGGGAAACAAACCTCTTCAAAGGCAAAGGCTAGACTACATAGGCAATATCTTGGCAAACAACAAGCCAGGTATCAGAACCCAGCCCCAGAAAAAAAAAAAAAAAAAAGCTTGGATCCATACTCCCTATACCCCAGGAATAAAGCTAAAGCAACAAAGATTAGCAGAAAAGCTAAAAGAGCACAGAAATAATAAATATACATTTCTCAGACTATGATGCAGTAAAAATTACGCAATAAAAGGTCATGGAAAGATAAACCAACAACTAATTGGAAATTAAATAACTTCATTTTAAACAATGGGTGGATCAAACAGCAATAATAGTAATAATCAATAATTACACCCAAGAAAATGATACTAATGAGACATCATACCAAAATTTATGGAATGCAGCCAAAGGTAGTTTTGAGGGAAAACTTTATATCTCTCAATTCCTATATGAATAAAATAAAGAGGAGATCAATGAATTGGATATGCAATTTAAAAAGCTAGAAAAAGAACAAATTAAAGATCCCCAATGAAATACCAAATTAGAAATTCTGAAAATCAAGGGAGAGATTAATAAAATAGAAAGCAAGAAAACCATTGATCTCATAAATCAAACTAAGATTTGGTTTTATGAAAAAAAACAATAAAATAGACAAACCTTTAGTTAATCTGATTTTAAAAAAGGAAAAAAGATAATCAAATTACCAGTATCAAAAATGAAGAGTGAACTAACCACCAATAAGGAGGAAATTAAAGAGAAATTCATTGCTACTTTGCTGAACTGTATGCCAATAAATTGGATAACTTGAGTGAAATGGAGGAATATTCACAAAAATGCAAACTGCCCAGATTAACAGAAGAGGAAATAAATTATTGAAATAATCCCATTTCTGAAAAAAAGAAATTGAAGAAACCATCAATAAACTCCCTAAGAAAAAGTCTCCAAGTCCAGATGGATTTACAAGTGAATTCTACCAAACAGTTAAGGAACAATTAATTCCTATTCTACATAAACTATTTTTAAAAATAGGAGAAGGAGGTGTCTCAAACTCCTTTTATGACACTAACATAGTGCTGATACCTAAACCAGGAAGAACCAAAACAGACAAAGAAAATTATAGACCATTCCCTCTAATGAATATTGATGCAAAAATCTTTTTGTTAAATTTAAGGCAATTGGATTAAGTGATTTGCCCAAGGCCACACAGCTAGGCAACTATTAAGTGTCTGAGGCCGGATTTGAACTCAGGTCCTCCTGACCCCAGGGCCGATGCTCTATCCACTGTACCACCTAACTGCCTGGAATGGGAGTATTTCTAATAAAATAAGGGGTGAAACAAGGATGCCCATAATCACCATCTCTATTCAAAATAGTATTAGAAATGCTAACTGTAGCAATAAGAGAAGAAAAAGAAATTGAAGGAATCAGAATTGGCAATAAGGAAGCAAAGCTTTCACTCTTTTTCTGATGATATGATGGTAAATTTAGGGAACCCAAGAAAATCATCTAAAAAACTCCTTGAAATAATTAACAAATTCAGTAAAATAGCAGGATAAGGGGGTGGCTAGGTGGCACAGTAGATAGAGCACCGGCCCTGGGGTCAGGAGTACCTGAGTTCAAATCTGGCCTCAGACACTTAATAGTTGCCTAGCTGTGTGGCCTTGGGCAAGTCACTTAACTCCATTGCCTTGAAAAAAATCTAAAAAAAAGCAGGATATAAAATAAACTGACATAAATCATCAGCATTTCTGTATATGATCAACAAAGCACAAGAGCAAGAAATAGAAAAAGAAATTCCATTTAAAGTAACTATATACAACATTAAATACTTGGGAATCTACTTGCCAAGACAAACCCAGAAACTGTGTGAACACAATTGTAAAGCACTTCTCATCCAAATAAGGTCAGATCTAAATAATTGGGAAAATGCCAGTTGTTCATGGTTAGGCCAAGCTAATATAATAAAAATGATAATTCTGCCCAAATTAAATTATTTATTCAATGCCATACCAATCAAACTACCAAATAATAACTCTACTGAGTTAGAAAAAATAGTAACAAAATTTACCTGGGGCAATAAAAGGTCAAGAATAGCAAGGGAACTGATAAAAAAAAAAATGTAGAGGGGGCAGCTAGGTGGAGCAGTAGATAAAGCACCAGCTCTGGAGTCAGGAGTACCTGGGTTCAAATCTGGTCTCAGACACTTAATAATTACCTAGCTGTGTGGCCTTGGGCAAGCCACTTAACCCCATTTGCCTTGCAAAAAACCTAAAAAAAATGTAGAGGAAGTGACATAGCTCTACCAGATCTAAAACTATACTATAAAGCAGCAGTCATCAAAACTGCTGCATTACTGGTTAAGGAATAGAGTAATGGAGTACTGGATTAGGATAGGTTCAAAAGAAACTGCAGTAAAGGATTACAGCAATTTACTATTTGATAAACCCAGACACCAGCTCCTGGGGTATGAATTCACTATTTGACCAAAATTGTTAGGGAAAAAGGAAAAGAATAAGAAAAAAACTTGGCATAGACCCATCCTATACAAAAATAAGGTCAAAATGCGGGTACAGGATTTAAACATAAAGGATGACACCATAGATAAATTAAAAGACCAAGAAATTATCAGATCTATACACAGGGGATAAATTTATGACCAAACAAGAATTAGAATTCATATTAAAATGCAAAATGAATGATTTTTGACTACATTAAATTTAAAAAGTTTTTGCACTATTAAAATCATTGCTTCCAAACTGGAAACTGAGGAGATGCCCATCAACTGGGGAATGGCTAAACAAGTTAGGGTACATGAATACTATGGAATATTATTGTTCTATAAGAAACCATAAATGGTAGGACTTTAGAGAAGCATCCGATACTGAGAACAATGGACATATTAACAACAACATTGTAAGATGATCAAAACAAAACAACAACAAAAAAAAGAAAAACCAACCTTTCAGAATCTGATGAACACTTTATAAAAATTACCTCTTATGTATCTCTTTCCCTTAATCCTAAATCCTCATACCAAAAAAATGACTAAAATGTAAACATGTTTATCAAAAATATGTATGTATTATGCTAACCTGACTGTTCATCACTGAGGGAAGGGAGGTGGGAAGGGAGGGTGGAAGGGAGGTGGGAAGGGAGGGTGGAAGGAAATTTTGTAACTTAAAAATATACATGTGCACATTGCTGAAAATAAATAAATAAATAAATAATGCTAAAAAAAAGAGAGAGAGAGAGAAAGTTCTCAACTCAAGAGACTGTGGAGGAACTTCAGAAAAGGTCTGTCTCACTTGGATAAAAGGAGTAAAGTCTATCATAGTCAGGAAAACTGGAAAGTCAGTGGGAAGTTCTAAGGCACAGCACAGCTCAGCAGTCCATCAGATCAGCAGAGTGGGTTCCAACCCAGCTAAAAAGCAAAATTTGAGCCCAGCAACACTGGTGCAACAAGCAGGACTAGGTTGGGTAATCTGAAAGCAGGAAAAAAACTGCTAGCTTGTGAAATGCCAAAGCCCAAAGCCAAGGACTAGAGCCCCCAGCCCTAGCACATAAAGTTTAGGATTGTGTCCCCTTTGCCCCAAGAGTAGAGCTCAACTATCCAAATGAGCAAAAAAAAAAAGAAATCCAAAAAGAGTGATAGCCATAGAAAGCTACTATTCTGATAAGGATGATAAAAACCTCATTTCAGAAGAGGAAAGCGGGGCCAAAATACCAATAAGAGAAGTCTCAAAGAGGTTCTGAATTGATTCTAAATCCAAAATGACTTCTAGGAAGACTTTGAGCTCTTGGAAGAGTTTTAAAAAAGATATAAAAAAACAAAGAAAGAAGAAGAAACACAGAGAAAAGAAATGAGAGCCATGCAGGAGAATAATGAAAAAATTAACTGAAAAAAAAAAAACAATACCTTTAAAGGTAAAATTGACCAAAATGGAAAAGGAAATCAATTCCTTTGAAACTAAAACTGTCCAACTGGAAAAAGAAAACAGAAAACAACTCAATAAATGTAAAAATAATGAACTGGAAAAAAAAAGGAAACACAGAAGTTAATAGAAGAAAACAAAACCTAAAAATTAGAATTGTACAATTGGAAAATAATGGCTGTATAAAACTCCAAAATTCCATCAAAACCAAAAGACTGAATTAAAATAAAAGGAAAATGTAAAGTCCTCATAGGAAAAATGACCAGCCTAGAAAATAGATTCAGAAAAGATAATTTATGGATTATTGGTCTACTTGAAAGTCATGATCAAATAAAGAACCTGAACAATATCTTTCAAAAAGTTATCATAGAAAACTGCCCAAATATCCTAGAACAATTAAATAAAAAGTTCTTAGAAGATTTCACTGGTCATCTCCAAAAGAGATCCCAAAATAATAGCTCCAAGGAATACTGAAGCTAAATATCAGAATTCTCAATTAAAGGAGAAAATACTGCAAGCAGCCAAAAGGAAGCATTTTAAATTCGAGGAAACCCCTCTCAGGATTATGTAGGATTTATTGACTTCAACATTCAAGGATTGGAGGACCTGGAAGATAATATTCTGAAGGACAAGAGACCTTCGATTACACCAAGAATCAAACTTTCTGTAAACTTCAGCATATTTTCATGGGAAAGATGGATTTTCAACAAAAGAGAAACATTCAAACTCAACTAATAAAAAGATCAGAACTGAACCAAAAATTTGATCTTCAAATACAAGACTCAAGAGATGCATGAAAAGGTGAATGAGGGGAAAAAGTTTAGTCAATAAGACTAAACTGGTTACATTCCAATATGGGAAAATAATGCTTATAACTCTTGAGAATTGTATTTCTCTTAGGATAGTGGAAAGCACATTAGACAGAGGGTAGGGGTGCAAATTGATCATGATGTAATAGTACTTTAGTTAATGAGGGCTGCATTTCTTTATTTTTCTTTGTTGATGTATTTATTTTGATTGATATTTTATTTTTTTCCTATTACAAGTTTTCCAACATTCATCCACTTGTATATTTATGTTACACAATTTTCTTCCACCCTCCCTTACCCACCTGTGGCAAACAGTCTAGTGAACATTGCACATGTACATTTGTTTTAACATGCTTATATTTTAGTCATTTTGTATATGAGGAAACAGGACTAAGGGATAAGAAAGAAAATTATAGGATAGAAAGGAAAAACATAAGACAAATTTTTAAAAAGTAAACATAGTGTTGATTCAGATTTTGTGGGGTTTTTTGGTTTTGTTTTATTTTTATCTGGATGTAGATGGCATTATCCTTAACAGGTCTCCCAGGATTTCCTAGCTCTCTGAACTGCTGTGAGAAGCTGCGTCCATCATAGGTGATCACAATATTGCTAATACCATATACAATGTTCTCTTGATTCTGCTCCCTTTGCTCAGCATCAGTTCACGTAATCCTTTTCATGTTTCTCTAAAGTCTTACCATTCCTGGCTTCTTATAAAACAATAGGGTTGCATTTCTTTTGGGACAGCTGGTAGGAGGATACTCTTGAGAACTGTACTTTTATCAGGACAGTTGAAAGGAATATATTTTGACAGAGGGTATGAGTACAAGATAGGTATAAAAGAATTAAGACACGAGAAAAAGGATTATGTTGGGAAAAGGTAGAGGCATTAGAGGATAATTAACACCACCTGAAAAGGCACAAAGGACCTATTATAGTAGAGTGAAAAAAGGGAAAGAGTGAACACTTACTCTCAACAGTTTTGGTTCAAAGAGGGAATAAAGGATATTCTGAATTGGGTTTAGAAATTCATCCTACCCTACAGAGAAGTAGGAAGGGAAATGAGAAAGGTCAGATTGAGGGAGACTGCAGTCAGAAGCAAAACACTGATGGGGAGGAATAGGGTGAAAGGAGAGAAAAAAAGAACAAATGGAGGGAAGCTAGGATGGAAGGGGGTAAAAGATTTAGTAATCATAACTGTGAATGCTCAAAGTATGAACTCTCCCATAAAGATGGAAGCAGATAAGAGTGTATTAAAAACCAGAACACTACAAAATATTTTTTTACAAGAAGCACATTTGAAGGAGAGAGAAACACATAGAGTAAAAGTAAAATATTGGGCCAGAATATATTATGCTTAAGCTGATGTGAAAAAAGAAGGTATAGCAATCTTTATCTCAAGACAAAGCAAAAGCAAAAATAAATCTCATTAAAAGAGATAAGGAAGGAAACTACATCTTCTTAAAAGGCATCATGGTCAATGAAGTAATAATATCATCCAAATACTTAGAGGAGAAGCTAAACAAATTATAGGGAGTCAAAACTATTTACTGAGGGACCTCAACCTCCCTCTCTCAGAATTAGATAAATCTAACCACAAAATAAAAAAGAAGGAAGTTAGGAAAGTAAGTGGAACTGTAGAAGTTAGATGCTAAACCTCTGGGAAAAACTGATGGATACAAAGGAATACACCTTCTTCTCTACAATACATGACACTCAAAAACTGACCATGTATTAGGGCATAAAAACCTCAAAATGCAAAAAAAAACAAATATTAAATGCATCCTTTTCAAATCATGATGCAATAAAAATTTTGTGAAATAAAGGTCCATGGAAAGACAAACTAAAAATTAACTGGAAACCAAATAACCTAATTTTAAAGGATGAGTGTATCAAACAACAAATAATAGAAATGATTAACAATTTCATCCAAGACAATAACCATGATGAGACATCATAACAAAACCCGTGAAAGGCAGAAAACCTGTGAAAGGCAGAAAAAGTAGTTATTAGGGGAAATTTTATATCTCTAAATGCTTACATGAATAAAAATGGAGAGACAGATCATTGAATTGGACATGCAACTAAAAAAAAGTCAGAGAAAGAACAAATTAAAAACCACCAAATAAATACCAAATAAATTCTGAAATTCAAAGGAGAAATAAATAAAATTGTAAATAAGGAAATTATTGAACTGATAAATATTGAGTTGGTTATATGAAACAGTCATTAAAATAAATAAACCTTTAATTAATCTGATTTAAAAAGTAATGAAAACAAAATTACTACATAAAAAAATGAAAAAAACTGACCTCACTACTAATGGGAGGGAAATAAAAGTTAAAATTCAGAGCTATTTTAACCTAACTGAATGCCAACTAATATAAGTAAATGGATGAATATTTACAAAAATATAATTGCCCAGCCTAACATTAGAGGAAATAAGTTCTTAACCTATTTCAGAAAAAAAAATTGAAAAAAATCATCTATAAACTCCCTAAAAAATCTCTAAGGTCAGATGAATTTACAAGTGAAAACCAAATATTTAAAGAACAATTAATTCCAATTTTTTATAAACTCTTTGAAAAAAATAAGTGGAGTTCTACGAATTCCTTTCATGACATCAATTTAGTGCTTACTCTGAAACCAAAAGTATAGATTTATCTCACTAATGAATATTGGTGTAAAAATTTTAAATAAATTTTTAAAAAGATTTTATTCATTTTGAGTTTTACAATTTTTCCCCTAATCTTACTTCCCTCCCCCCACCCCCTACAGAAAGCAA
This sequence comes from Macrotis lagotis, assembly GCF_037893015.1. Taxonomy (NCBI): domain Eukaryota; kingdom Metazoa; phylum Chordata; class Mammalia; order Peramelemorphia; family Peramelidae; genus Macrotis; species Macrotis lagotis. The sequence goes on from NC_133663.1 coordinate 196,387,901, forward strand.
TTTACCAGTCTTTACATTGTTTCCATAGTATACATTGATCCAAATTGAATGTGATGAGAAAGAAAACATATCCTTAAGGAAGAAAATAAAGTATAAGAGATAACAAGATCAGACAATAAGACATCAGTTTCTTTTCTAAATTAAAGATAATAGTCCTTGGTCTTTGTTCAAACTCCACAATTCTTTATCTGGATACAGATGGCATTCTCCATCACAGACAGCCCCAAATTGTCCCTGGAATGAGCAAGTCCATCAAGGTTAATCATCGCCCCCATGTTGCTGTTAGGGTGTACAGTGTTTTTCTGGTTCTGCTCATCTCACTCAGCATCAGTTCATGCAAATCCCTTTTTGCAACAGGAGCAGGACTCAACTATCTGTTGATTTAAAATATAAACTGTGATTTAAAATAACTTTGATTTAAAATATAAACATTAATAATTGGAAATTTCTTATTTTTTCTTTATGTAACATTCTTTGAAATTCAAGCATGGATCATAATACAATGACCTCTTTGGCATAATCCTGTGGTTTTTATTGGTATGAAGAATTTCATGTGTGGAAACAATCTCCCTTCATTTATGGAAGTCAGCAATTTATCTGTAACTTATGAATTTAAAGAATATACTGGGAACTAAGAATTTTGATAACTTGTCTATGGTCATATAATAAATAACCACTATTTATATAATGATTACTCTGTGCCAGGCACTTTTGCTAAGCACTTTACCATTATCATATCATTTGATCCTTATAACAATTCATAGAAATAAGTGTGATTGTCATCTCCATTTTTATAGTTGAAGAAACTGAGGCAATTTGAGGCTAACTTGGCCAGGTTCACAAAGTTTTGAACCTAGTTCTTCCTGACTGCCGCCCCAGCACCCAGTGCATTGTGTCACCTTGTTTCATAACTAAGTATATGACATATGCAAATCTCAAACCCAAGTATTTCTGTTTCATGAAATCTGCTTTATATCTACCTCAGTAGCACTCATAGTCACAGTAGCAGTAGCAGGAGACATATCATTTAGAGTTTGAAGAGTATTTTTAATACATTTTTTCCCATTAGAGAAGATAAGCTTCAAAATCCTTTGCCTCTCAAAGTACTCTAGTTGGAGGGAGCTGGTGAAGGCAAAAATTAAATGGAACAGAGGCCAGACTTCAAGATGGAAGAGAAACTTGGGTGAACTGGAGACTTTCTTGAAACCAAAGACCTTTTTGAAGTTGTTCAGAAATACTGTAATCTACCCTTGATAGGTCATTTTATTCTATTTAGCACTTTTGATTCTTTATGGCTTATAAACTCTTAAGCAAAAATAAGAGACAGGAAAAACTTAAACAGCTGATAATGCAGAGTATCAGACTGACCTAACTAGTTGAATTTCCTCTGTGGTATTGGCATGGCACTGTTTCAAAGAAAATGGAAAAGAAGAAAGAAGAAAGAAGAAGGAGAAGAAGACAACAAAGAAGAGAAGAAAGAAGGAAGAATTAGTAGAAGAAGAAGAGAAGGAAGAAAATTAGTAGAAGAAAGAATTAGTAGCAGAATTAGTAGAAGAAAGAAGAATTAATAAGTAGAAGAAGAAGAAGAGGAGGAGGAGGAAGAGGGAGAAGAGGAAGAAGAGGAGGAAGAAGAAGAAGAAGAAGAAATGTAGTAATCACAGGGATCATGTTATCAAATTTAATTTCAGGGAATAAAACCTAAAACTGATTTTTGTTTAAATCTGTTGTATACCAGTTCGAATATGGGTGCCTTACAGTGAGACAGAGTAACATGATCTGTTCTTTAAATAGCTGCCAAATAACCATACTGGAGCTGGAACTGGCAGCATCATTATGTGTCGCAATGAAAGTGATCTCTTTCAAAGAAAACCCACATTCACAGAGCTGATGTAGAAGGAGAACTGGTTTTCATTATCTCTGTGTTTTCCCTTTTTATATTTAAATCATTTCTCTATTATAAAGGGATGCTAATTTAATTTGAATATTTTTCTTGGCTTGTCTGTGTTTCAGAACCCACCCAAGATATTTCTGAGAGGACTTGTATTCCTAGGTGGTCTGTTCTTACTAAAGTGGACATAAAGGTTATAACTATGCTTTCCCAATCCTGACATTTCTTCAAGTTCTTGAACCACATAGCAGAAAATGTCTTAGCTCTAATCTTTCTAATTGCTACAGGCCTTCCAATTTGAAGGGAATGTCTGAATAATAATAGTAATTCAAATGTATTTGGTGCATTATGGCTATATCTCATTCCCTATCTCACCACCCTATAAAGTATGTCATTCAAGTCAATTTTTCAAGAAAGGAAACTGAAGCTTATGGAGGTTAGCTCACTAGAAAATGGTGACAAAACTAGTAACAGAACTGGAATATGAACCCTGTTCTTCAGACTCCAAAGGTAGTGCTTTCCTCAACACACCACTTTTTCCCTATTAATATTCATTTAATTGATGGGAGACTATGTGATGATCCTTATATTGTATAGAAGAGGGAACAAGAAAAAAGTTGCTACTGGAAACTGGTTTTTTTTGTTTCTTTGTTTCTTTGTAAAGTAATGGGATTAAGTGACTTGCCCAAAGTCACACAGCTAGTTAATTTTTAAGTGTCTGAGGTCACTTTTGAACTCAGATCCTCCTGATTCCATGGCCAGTGCTCTATCTACTGTGCCATCTAGCTGCCCCCTTACTGGCAACTCCTTATCCTTTTGCTTTCAAAAGAATTAAAAGTTAAGAAATTCAAAATAATTTTTGAGAGATAAAAGTGTCATGGCTCTTTTAAGTTATAATGATTCTCACTGAGGTATGTGCCCATCACCATAAACATTGTGAAACCATGATTTCCAAAAACCAATAAAAATTTAAAAAAAATACAAAGTTTTCTAATAAAGATTTCTAAAAAGGAATATATCCATGTTTCTGATTTGGATTATAGGATTATTAGATATAGAGCTAGGAGGGGTCATATAATCTTAAACCCATTTCTTTAAACCCAGTGAAGAAAACATGGCACAAGGAGATCCAGTGACTCAAAGGTAAGGTAGGTATTGTCAGAGGCAGGATATGATACCAGAAACCCTTGCCTTGATTCAAATTGTTTTCAATTCATTGTGCTCCAATCTTATGGACAATAACAAAATGAAGAATGGAGAGTCATTTTTGAGAATTACAGTAACAGCTGAGAAATATCTTAGGAATGCAGAGCTAACTCACATGTCAAAGGATATCTTTCTTCTCTAGTCAAGTATTCAAGATAACTTTTCATCATGTTTTGCTGACATTTGGGACATTTATATGACATTTGGGATTTTTCCACTGTACTTTCCAGAAATAAAAAAAAAATTGTCCTCACAACACAATATAGGTCACTACTGGAAAGAAAGGAAATGATCCTTCCTTTCCTACACATCTCAACTCATGTACTAGCTCTTATAACACGTCTCATCTGACACAAGCTGCTAATGGTTCCCTGCTAAAAATGATCTTTTATTTAGAATATGGATTTTTACAAAACTGTGGTTGGAAGTGTTGCCTCCAATAAAAGAATACAAATGTTTGTTTCTATCCTTCACACACAACTGGCATGTAGTAGGTACTTTAAAAATACATGTAAATTGATGGATACTGTAAAAATTAGTCATTAATGCAACCTCTAAAAGTTGTAAATAATGAAAATAGTCACTAATTCATGGAAAATCTGGGAGTAGAGTTTACAGTTTTTTGATAGCATGCTGTAGGTTGCCCTTTGAGTTATTCTATGACATTTTGACTATTATCATGAAAATATCAGTTGAAAATGAAGCCCTTGAAGAAGAAATGCAGAATCTGAATACTGGAAAGTATTTTCAAGATCATCCAGTCTAGTCCTTATCCATTTAATAAACTTCCCAGTGAAAAAACTGAGACCTTTATAGATTAATGGATTTGTCTAATGTTACAAAGAAAGTTACCTCCTCCTAACTTGTCCTTTTAGTTTTGTCATCTCTGGGAAATAGAAAGAGACAACCTTAAAGAATAAGGCCTAAGGTTCTTCATCTTACATGAAGGGGATTAGATTGGATACTCACTGAGATCTCTTTGACCTCTAACTTTTGAATCCAATGATCCTATCACTCAAATTGGAGAGCATTTGGTAGGTATTTTTTCTTTAAAGTAATAAAAGCTCATATTTATGCTAAGTAATTTATATTTTATGAAAAGCTCATAATAATCCTATAAAGGAGGTAGGTCAAGTATTACTATTCCCATTTTACAAATTAGTTTACTAAGGTCAAGAAAGATAATATAGCATTTAGACATTGGAAAGAACAATCAACAAACTTAACTTATTGAACTTTTAACACAAAAATATTCAATATAACTTTACCCTTATGTCCACAAGGATGAGAACTTTTCAACACAGAAAACATAGAGAACTTTTTCCCTCAAGCACATGTGTGAATATTTTTATCCTCTTCAAAGGAAAAAATCAACAAAGGGTCATAGAATAGACAAGATTAATAGAAATATGCAAGGTACAAATGCTGAGGTTTAAGAGTTAGAGAGAAAGGTCAGGTTAATTAGAACATTCTGAAGAGGAGATAACATATTAATGGTACTGGATTACAGTAAATAATGCAATCCTTAATAAACCAAAGCCTATTCATATGGACCTTCAAGGTGGTAATATGTAGTCTACTCATACTCCCTGCAGCAATGTAAACTTTTAGAAACACAATAACAAAACAGAAAAGTTGGGGGCCAATTCCATATTCTAGAAGAATTTACTTTACAGTTAGGGAAGTTGTAGATTAAAGAGTTGAACTGAATCACCCATAGATACACAGTGAGTTAACATCTTTATTTCAAATTACTTTAATCTAGAGAAGAGAAGTAACAACCTGAAAGAAGCATTTGGCAGGAAGATTAGCTCTGGTTTTTATTATCTTTATATGTATTTTATTATATTAAGACATTAAACTGCTCCCATTGAAAGTTTGAAAATTTTAGGTCCACTTAAGGAAAGGAAGACACATCTATCAAAAACTATTTATCAGTTAGCTACTATGCAACAGTGCTACTGGAACAGTAGTAACTTGGCTAGGTAATGGGTGCTTTGACATGGGTTACCAAATTCAAAAAAGTGATGATAGCAAAGCATTTGCCTCATAATTTATCTTAGGATCCTTGTTTGTCCTCCATGAAACTGGATTCCTGTAGTGTCTACCTCATTGAGGATTCAAATTGTAAAGTCTCATACCATCTCTCCAGTTGAATTTGCCTTAAACAGATGATTTAACAGTACCATTTATATTTTTTAGTCCAAGTTTTCTGGTATGTGCCCCAGGTGCCAAAATTGTTAGTTATAGTAACTGATTGACTGATCAATAAAAATATACTGTGTCCACTATGTGCAAGATATTGGGTTAAGCACTGAGAATACAAAATGAAGTAAGAGTCTCTACTTTCAGGGAACTAATATATAATGAGAGATAATCATAATGTTTGACCTTCATTTCCTTTTTTTTTTTCTTTTTTCTTTTTTAGGTTTTTGCAAGGCAAATGGGTTTAAGTGGCTTGCCCAAGGCCACACAGCTAGGTCATTATTAAATGTTTGAGACTGGATTTGAACCCAGGTACTCCTGACTCCAGGGCCGGTGCTTTATCCACTGTGCCACCTATCCGCCCCCTGACCTTCATTTTCAAAGTAGACCACAACATCAGGGAGGTGATACTATGACAAGCACATGAATTATATTTGAGTGAGGAGGTGCTATGCTAAGTCACCACTCTCACTTTCTCCTCCAGAGCCATCTGGGTCCAGTGACCAGATATAAATCAGGATGACTGGAGATGAGAGGTAATCAGGGCTAAGTGACTTGCCCAGAGTCATACAGCTAGTAAGTATCAAGCCTGAGACAGGATTCAAACTCCTGTCCTCCTGATTCCAAGATCACTGTTCTATCCACTGTGCCATTTAGCTGCCCTGATTGAAACATGAGGAGGTTATAATCTAATAATAATTACAAGGAAAATGTAGGACATGTCTCCTGTCTTTGATGAGTTTATATCCTCCTAGCAATTTGGTATTTTACAAAGTTTATGCTAAGATTTGACCAACATTATATAACATTCAAGTGTTAAATGTCAGTTCCTTTTGTTTTTCCTTCTAAAAATTTTTTTCAGATTTTATTAATATAAAAAAACTCCTAAAGAATTTGCAAAAAAAGTTCAAGTCCCAGAGAAATCTTGTAAAGTTTTTTTAATGTCTCTTTTTATAAATTGTACTTTAACTTAAAGGCTCTTTCTATCATCAAATCTGATATATTAAAATGGCTATAGGTCAGGGGATGGAGGTTAAATAGTCTTTTCAAGAAATGTGTAACTGTCTATACCAGAGGAGTCAAATTTGTGCCCTGCAGTGCTGACATTTATTTCGTTTTTTCTTTTTTTCTTTTTTTTTAGGGTTTTGCAAGGCAAATGGTGTTAAGTGGCTTGCCCAAGGCCACACAGCTAGGTAATTATTAAGTGTCTGAGACCGGATTTGAACCCAGATACTCCTGACTCCAAGCCCAGTGTTTTATCCACTACACCACCTAGCCGCCCTGACAACATTTATTTCTAAATGCCCCCAAACCAGATTAAATATGATTTGGAAATATTTAACAAAAATAGATAAAAAATTAAACACAGATTATGTTCATATGGTATTATATAGTTTAGTGGCTTCATTATTACTTGAGTTTGACACTATTTGTATAAGTGTTAAATCTCCTTTAATAGGCTATAAACTCCTTAAAGTTAAGACTATCTTTTTTTGTTTTTTTTAAGGCAATGGGGTTAAATGACTTGCCCAAGGTCACACAGGGCTAGGTAATTATTTAAGGATCTGAGGTCAAATTTGAACTCAGGTCCTCCTGACTCCAGAGCCGGTACTCTACCCACTGCATACCTAGCTGCCCCCAGTATCATTTTTTAAATTTGTATTTCCAGTATGCAACATGGTACCTTGCATAAAACAGGTACCTAATAAATATTTGTTAAATTAAATTTCCATCTCTTTTCTATCTTTAAGAAAGGAACTGAACATTTCATTAGATCCTACTTCCTACAAAGCTTTTTAAAAAAAAGTTAGATCAAAAAAAGGACAATGGCATCTCAGTTTTTTCACCTATAAAATAGAATAATTCTAGTAGTAATTCCCCATAATTATACCTCTTAACATGTGGTTATATGTTTCCTTTTTTTTTGATAGTTCTAATTCTTGGGAAAATTCTTCTTACAATCTGCTGAAATCTACTTCCCATCATTTACACCTTGTTCAGTCATTCTTCAGTTGTGTCTGACTCCTCATGATCCCTTTCGCGGATTTCTTGGCACAGATATTGGAGTGGTTTGCCATTTCCTTCTCCACTCGTTTTACAATTAAGTGACTTGCTCACTAAGATAATCACCCAGATAATGAGTATCTGAGACCAGGTTTGACCTCATGAAGAAGTATTTTCCTGCCTCCAATTCCACCACTCTATTCACTGCACCACCTAGTTGCACAGTTTCCCCTTACAGGTCCTAATTATCATGGATAATGTTGTGTGAATACTCTGAATTGTTAAGTAAGAACATACTGATTGATAATCACCTTACAAGGATATTGACATGTAATCTTTTTGGGATGAGCAGAATAAGTTTAATCCTTCCTGCATATAGTAGTAACTTTTCAGATATCTGAAGAAAGCAACATGGTTTTTTCCCTTGGTATATTCTCCAAATAACATCAAGATGTGTTTTCAACCAATCCTCATGGGATATTCCTTTGATTTCTAAAGCACCTGAACTAATCAACAATCTGCCTAAAATTTAACACCAACAATTAAAAATGCCCCTGTATCTGAGACATAACATAAAGAGGCTTTCCCCTCCACTGCTCTATTCAGTATATGAAGACTTTATTGATAACCACAATTACTGATGCCCTTTTCCCAAAACTGTATTTATGTGATAGCTTTGTATATAGGTGCATTTATTAACTTATAGCTATTATATATATATACATATATATATATATGTATATATATATATATTATATACTGATTTGTATCTGGTCACTAGCCCCAGATGACTCTGGAGGAGAAAGTGATACTGGTGACTTAGCACAGTCCCCCTCACTCAAATCCAATTCATGTGCTTGTCACGGCATCACCTCCCTGATATAGTCTTCTTTGAAAATGAAGAACAAATATTAGTAATAGTAGTAGTAGTAGTAGTAGTAGTAGTAGTAGTAGTATTGTCCCTCATTAGATATGTCCCTGAAAGTAGAGACTGTCTTTTAACTCATTTGTATTCCAATATATATATATAAAATATATAATATATAATTAATATATAATATATAATATGTGGTATATAATATATAATACATAATATGTGATATGTAATATGTGACATGTGATAGGCAATACTTGATATGTAATATATAACATATAACATATAATATAGCTATCATATCTATATACTATACAGCATATGTATATTCTATATACATATCTATATATTATTTTTCTATATTTATGTGTTGTGTATTTGTACATATATATGTGTGTGTATGCATATATATATATGTATATATATATATATGTATATATATATATATATATATATATATATCTTGTCATCTCTCCCATTGGAATATAAGCTCATTGCAAGTAAGGATAAAGCATAGTAGGCATTTGAAAAATACTTTTCCTATTGCTTGATTAATTTATTGATCAGTCAATCAATAATTCAATCAATAGTAATCTATTAACCACTTACTATATGCAAGATACCATGTTAAGCCCTGGGGATACAAAGAACTAAGTAAAGAAATCCATGTTCTCAAAAAAGTTTATAATCTAATAAGGAAAATACCATATACATGTATAAATGTAAAAGTCTACCCTAATTCCATTACCTTAAGGTCAGTTATTCCACATTTTATCCTCCTTCAGATGTCTCTAATACCCTTAAGGGGATTGGAGATGCCCAGACTCTCTGTCTTTTATTCCAGCTTACTACCTTACCACATAAAAGTATGATTGTCTTTTACAAGGGAATATCCACTCCAAAGTCATAGCAAGAATATATAAACGTTCATCCCCACCCCCCACATACACCACTTGTGAGTACATTATTTCCTATACCACTTCCTACTTTGGGGAAGAGATTAGATTCACAGCTTAGTTTCATTTCTATATAATACAGTGCCAAGTTCCAAAATGTAAAGTTCAAAGCCTTCCTTTGGCACAAGTCCTGAGAATTCTGATAAATAAATACAAAGTAAATTCAGCTCAGAGAGAGCCCTGATAACTGGGGAGAGCAATAAAGGCTTCACTTTGCAGTTGGCACCTGAGTTGAACCTTGAAGAAAGCTAAGAATTTTAAATGGAAATGAAGAACAAGTAGAATCCAACCAAAGGAGATGCCTGGCCCCAGGCAAATGTGCAAAGATAGCCAATGTATCTGAATCCAGGAAGTTGTGGTTAGCTTGGAGACATAGAAAAATAGTCTGAAAAGATTCTTCCCTTAGGTAACTGTCACTGGGGATAGTTTCTGCAAATGGTAAATGTTCTACATTAGGAGAAGTTCATTTCTATCGTGAATATAAGAAAAGTTAAGGAAAAATGGAAGAGGAAGAGTTGGTGTTAATGGAGAGGGACTATATCTTCAGCAAATGATATTATAATAACTATTGCATGTAGACTATGTAGATTGTTTTGTGATCCATAAACTATATTTACATGAATATATTTTTGTCCTTCACTATATTATCCATATATTATTCACCATTTTTACAAATATCAATTACTTCAACTCAAACAACAAATTTAGATAATTACTGTCACCTGTTTAATATATTCAAATAATCATTACTTGTAGAATTCATAATCTATATGATTAACAGGAAAATATGGAAAATTATGTACATGAAAATGTATAAACATCAGAAGATAAAATACTGTAGGCTTATTAAATATAACGTATAGTCTTTCCAAATTAAGAGTCCTTGAAAGATATATCTATTCACAATTTATTGTTGTTGTTCTGCTACTCTCAGTCACATCTGACTCTTTATGACCCCCATATCTTTCTTGGCAAAGATACTAAAGTAGTTTGCCATATCTTTTCCAGACTCTTTTCCAGAAGACAAATAGGGCTAAATGACTAGTCCAGGATCACACTAAATGTCTAAGGTTGGGTTTAAACTCAAAAAGATGAATCTTCTTGAGTCCAGGTCTAGCACTCCATCCACTAAGGCATCAGCTTCCCCCTTTTCATAAGAGTTATTGTTATTTAAACAAAAACAGAATGTGATCTGTTAAAGACATAGCAAGCCACCAAGTCTATCCCAATAGATGTTCAGGTTTGTTATCTCATGTACTTTCTTCCCTGCTGATACTGTCCAGGCTAATTTTAGGTATCTCAACAATGGAACTTCTTTTGCCTGCACAAGTTCTCTATTTCAGAAACCATAAACTCTAATAGGATGTTTTTCCCTGTTATTCAAACTAAATGTTCCTCTCTGAGTTTCACCCTATTATATTCTGTACTATGCTAAATATTTCCCCTCCCTCTTTAGTGTTCAACATTTTCCACATACTGTATTAGTAAGTTTTGTCATTTTCTCTTCTCCTTCCCAGACTTGATCATCACTCAGACATGTGCCTACTATATTTAGCACCTTTACTCACTCATCAGAAATTAAGTCCTTCTTTTCTTCTTCTCTGACCTTTTGATTTTTATGTATGTCCCCTACACTAGAGGCAACATTTAAAGTGTCTCACCAAGGTCAAGTAACAAGGATCTTTCCTGTTCCTTCTTTGAGAGGAAGGGGAAAAGAAGGGACTTGAATCTGCCTCTAACCTGATGACATTTAATTATTTTACTCCTGATTCACACTACAAATTTCATTATCTAAATTTGGTTTGTGACCATTTATTAATTCTTCTGTCATAAGTGTTAGACTCAAAAATAGTTTCTAGGTCATGCTTAAGCTTCTGTTCAATTTGGTAATTTCAGCAAAGGTACAGGGTAAATCTTGACCCTAACTGAATGATCTCCCATTCATTCAGTTAAGCAATTGAATGGTTACCTTGAAGCATCCAGAAGAAGCATTGGCTAGAGCAGCAGAACTGGAGGCAGAAAGATCTGAGTTCATATACAGTCTCAAACACTAACAGGACCATGAACAAGTCACTTAAATTGGAGATTATAATATCATCTATCTCCCAAGGTGATTGTGAGATTCAAATGAGACCATATTTATAAAGTATTTGTCTTAGCACCTTGTACATAGTAGGTGCTTAAGAAATGTTGGGGATTTTCCTTACCTGAGGGAAAAAAATCAAAATTACTTCCTCATAAACTATTGATTTTTTTAAATGGAGTGAGAAATGTTTTTAAAAATTCTTTCGGGGCAGCTAGGTGGCATAGTGGATAAAGCACCGGCCTTGGAGTCAGGAGTACCTGGGTTCAAATCCGGTCTCAGACACTTAATAATTACCTAGCTGTATGGCCTTGGGCAAGCCACTTAACCCCATTTGCCTTGCAAAAACCTAAAAAACAAATTCTTTCTCTGTAATAAATTATCATCACAGAGATGGACATATATATGAAGAAGTATATTAGCAAATGCTCTATTATTATGTTGTATAATTATCTTGGCAATCTTACAGTAAACATCTTTACAAGTAAAACTGTTTCAATTTCCAGTGCTCTAAGTTGACTTATACATCATGAAATCACAGACATATTGCCTAAATCATGGCACTAAAGGAATCTCCACTATAGTATTCCTGAAAAGTAGTTAGTCATTCTTTGCTTGCAGAATTCCAAAGAAGATTTTGATCCAACATGTCTATAGGGCCATCAAGGTTAAATTTAATGTTTTGCAACTTCAACTCATTTCTCCTGAGTAGGAGTGGGTAGATAGGGATCAAGCAGTAATTAAACATCAACTACAACCCAGGATTTGTGCTAAACACTTTACAAATATTATCTCATCTGATCATCATAACAGCCCTATGAGGTGTGGTTCCCATTTGACTGTTGAGGAAACTGAGGCTGAGAGAGATTAACTGATTTGCCCAGGGTCACATAGCTTATAAGTGTCTAAGGCTGGATTTAAACTCTGGTAATTGAACTCTTAAGTCCAGTTCTCAATCCACTGAACTACCTGGGTTGCCTACCAATGTATACTCTACCCTTATCTTACTAAGAACTTTAGCCCTCTTCTTAGAGATTAAACAAAGATAATTTCACTGAGTAAGATGAAGGTCATCTGAAACAGGCATAGTGCTACAGCAACAAGCTATAAGATAGATTCAATTGAAGTTGATTGAACTAGGGGAAAATATGGCAGCATTTATTCATTTACTTAGCAAAGGTTACTTACATTGCTCCTTCTGGGCATTGCCACTAGATTAAGAAATGTGTTTGAAATTAATGTGATTGATGCATTACAACTGTAAAATATTTCCAAAGTGTGGGCCTGTGGGAAAGTGTCATACATATCAAACATTCAGCCAATTGCTTTGAAATGAATGTATGGTACCAGCATAAGTGTTCTAGAAAGTGAGGATAACCATCTGAAAGTTATAAATATTCAAACCTTTACTAAAAGCAGATTGTAGATGAGATTTAAATGACATACACTACATCAGAGGAAGGCTGAATTCCAAAGTTCTACAAAAAGAAATTGTATTTACAGATGACGTATCCTAATCAAATGCATTTAGCATCGTCTGGAAGACAGAATAGCATACTGTAACTTAATATTGCAGGCAATATGTATAGCAGAACCTATAATTAATTTTCTAATAACCAAGTCAAAAGTTAAGAAGGAAATAAAGGAGTAAGGAAGTTAAAAGAAAAAATCTAGGACTCTCAACAACAAAAAAAACATTTATCAACATAATTGAAATTACTTGAGAGACCTTTTAAGCTACTGAGACTTCTTTGATTGTGGGCATGCCCCTAGCTGTCACTAAAATGCTCTCATGATCTGTTTGCTATCTCTGACTCTTGTTATTCTTCCATACCCTTTTCACACTCAACTGCAGAAATAGGCCTTAATGGAAAAGTAAATGAATAGCAGAGAAGATCCTGGCAGTCTTTCAATTACAAAGGCAGTTAGTTTGGAAGCAACTGTCAATCTATCTCACTGCATCTTCTAGATGGTCACTCTTTCCTTGTCTCTAAGTGATGCCTTTAGTATTTATAACATCTGTGGAATGAAGTATTTTGAATTGAACAAAGCCAATAGTCTGTCTCTGCTTTTTCCTCTCCAATACCAAACTACTTGGTAACTTTCCATATGCAAATGAGACCTAAGCATCTCAGATGGATTTGATTTTCATGAAAATTGGGGTCAAATGAAAATAATCTCTTGGATATTAGAAATGCCCATACTGCAAAATCACAAAGTTACTTTCCTTCCCCCTCAGGGTGTCAAAAGTGATTAAAAACATGAAAATTTTTAAAAGTCCATTTACCAGATGGTGAAACTGAAGAATAATAATTAAAAGAGTTACATGTTCAGAAGGAGTTCAAGTACACAAAAGGAGAGTAGGAAAAGTTAATTTATTATCTTATTTAACAAAACAACCCTGGTCTTATACTTAGAATTATTTTGAATGTTTATGGCTTTTGAATATTAAAAGAAAACTCCCTTAAATAAATCTATCACACTGAAAATCCTCATAGCAATATACTTTTAAAATTGGAATTTTAAAATATTAAATAGAATTATACCCCAAGCCTTATAATTCAAGTCTTTGGTTTCTGTGTAATTTTAAACATCTTAACATATAATATTTATTGTTTTAACTCAGTATTAGTTTCTTTTTAATCCATTCAACATGAGATATATTAATGTTGACATTTGTCTTTACCATCTCTTAATATGCATTAAAGTTTACATAAACATGCAAAATTTTAATAAAGATAATAAAGTTTACAAAAATTAATACATATTCTATTTCAAGTTATATATGTACATATTAGCACTGCTTCCTCTTACATTTTACTGATGAATTTTTAGAGTCAGTATCCTAGGAACAACTGGGTCTATTTTTATACAATAAAAAATTTTGTTCATTGAATTCAATAAACGTGTTTGCAGATATGTATGTCTGCAGTAGGGGAGATAGATTAAGTTACTCTATCAGCATTTGTTTGCCATTCTTAAGCATTCTCCAAAGACCTTTTTCTTTTCCAATAGCAAAAAAAATTAAATGCCAAGAGGCAGTTTTAAAAAAGCAAAAATAAAACATTATTTGACCCATGTGATGTTATCAATTCCCCCATATTAGCAAGAGATCTAGCACTCTATTTGTCATTTAAAAAGAGACTCATGAGAGATAGTTCTTTAAAGAATTAAAAATTCATAATTACATCTGGATAAAAATTGAAGGTTTTGCTTTCTGGAGGGAGCTGGGTACTTTCTTGTCAGAAGGAAATTGTAAATAAAATGATTCATTTAGAACATCTATAGAATTACATGAAACAACTCTACAATGAGATCATTGAAATACTATGGAAAGATTACATTCCAGTTAAATATTTCAACAAGATTATAATATCCTTTGATATCTGGTGGAAGAAAGAAGATTAGGAGTATATGTGAATATGCCTCCCCACAAGGAGGAATAGTAATCCAGACAACAGTGAGAAAAATATCCCAGCCGGGGCCAGCAGAAATGACCAGCCATACATGACATAGGGTGTAAATTCTGAACAGTCTTTCCTCTTCATGTTCGTGTAGCTTTCCATGTCTGCCACAGCCTGGACCCAGATGACATATAATACCACCACCAGAGAGAAGAGGATACCTAAAAAAAGACACATTAGAGGGGCTTTAATACATTTTGGAAGCATGCTAGCACTATATGCATTTCACTTATATCCAGATACTCATATTCTTTTTTTATTTTATTTAAGGCATGGGGTTAAGTGACTTTCCCAAGGTCATACAGCTAGGCAACTGTTAAGTGTCTGGGTCAGATTTGAGCTCAGGTCCTCCTGACTCCAGGGCTGGTGCTTTATCCACTATACCACCTAGCTGCCCCCTCAGATACTAGTATTCATAAGGAGCAAGTGAGAGGTTTTTACAAAGGTTATACCTGTTAGTCTCAGTTTCTTCATTTGCAAAATGAGCTGGAGAAGAAAATGGCCAGTATCTTGGCTAAGAAAACACCAAGTTAGATCACAGAGAGATGGACACAACTGAAAATGCCTAAACAACATGGGATAAGTACTATATGCAATTGCTAAAGTACAAAGATCTTGACTTATAAGAGCACACATTTTAATGAGAGATGAAATATCCAAATAACTATGTTCATAAAAGATATAGTGTAAATGGAAAATATTATCAGAAGATAAAGACTTAACATAAGAGACCCTGAAAGTCCTCTTACAGAAGGAGATTGATTTGGAACTGGTCTTGAAGGAAGCCAGGAAAGAGGGAGAGAATTACAGGCATAGGATGCAAAGAGTAAAAATCACAGAGTCAGGGGATCATGTACTTGAACAGAAAGGCAGCAGGGTCATTGAAAGAATAGAAGGGAATGAAGTCTGAGAAGATCAGAAAGCCAGGGAAGGGGCCATGTTATAAAGGATTTGAAATGCCAAACAGAGAAGCTTCTAGAGATGATAATAGGGAGATTAAATTTGGGGAAAATTTCATTGGCAGCTGGGTAAAAGATGTACTGAAGTAAGTAAATCAATGAGGTTAGAGCAGCAAGATACATAACTCTAAACTGGAATGGGGACCTGATTCTATTTCGTTGATTTTTGGAATTGGGGCCATTTAAGACAGATGGCTACTAGGGATATTCATATTGTGCCACTAGAGATGAAATTCTTGGACTGGAGCAAGAAGGACCAGAGAGAAAGCATTTTACAAGAATGTTTCCACTAATCAAGAAAGTCAGAGGTTCAAAGATGATCAGATAAATCCAGCAATTTATTCTGGTGACCTTCCAGGCAGTTTCTGGGTAACCAAAGTTTTGGGGGGCAGCATAGCTGAAGGTTTGAATATACCAAGTTGTCACATTCTATCACCAGAAATAACATGCTAGCATTGTCCAGCATTGATGGTGTGCCAAGGTACCTTGCTGATATGAGAGAACAAGAAGCTCGTTTAAAAGCCAAGATATTCCCAAAGCATTCAGACCATCATCAATAGTCCTGCTTCCTATCAGTTCAGGCCATTTGGGTACAATGGTTCTGGAAAAGACAAGTGAGAAGGATGTCTTGCATGTCCTTCTATAATACCTTACTATAATAAACATAATTGAGCAAATCATGCCAAGTTAATTTGAATGGTATGGTAATCTTCAAAATCCAAGGAAAACTATTATTATTTTAAATTTTTATTATTTATACATATTCCATAATGAAGATAAAAGAAAAAAATCAAAACATCAGCATTTCAATATTCTGGTTAAAGTTACTTCTTTCCTCCAAATCCCAATGAACTCTCCCCATGATCTTCCTCACCACTATGTATAGGCTAAATAAAAAAACAGTGTCCTAATTATCTAGTTCCCCTAAAACTAATGTCAGTGTAAAGAGACATTAATAGCCTATAGTTAACTATGGCAGTCCAGGTGTAAAAGGAGTATAATAAGTGGAAAACCCCAGGAGAGCAGTGCAAGTACAATCCAGATACTCTCCCAAGGTCATCTCAAGAAGCTTTCTATCACAGAATAGTTGTCACACAAAAACATTCCCTCCCTTTCTTTGCAAGAGTATATCTGTGTTTCCCTGTCTGGCTCTCTCTTAACCTTCTTTCAAAGGAATTTTCCTTGCTTGACCATTTCTCAGAGGACCAGATATAGAGTTTGATTATTTCCTTTGCCATTTTCCTACCCTCAGAGCTTTATTCAAGAAGGTTAATGAAATGGTTCCTGCTCCTTTGCTCTTCGCTCTTCTTAGGCTGAAGTATAAGCCTGAAATTAAAGTCTTATCTATCCAAACTATCCAAATGTCTTATCATCAGCATCACAAATGAGGAGGCTTCTTATTCAATCAGTTAATCAGTCAACAACCATTTATTAAATATCTATTCTAATGGTGGGGATACAAAGTCAAAAGTGACAAGTCTACTGTCAAGGAGATTACAATCTAATTTTTCTGGGGTTTTTTGGGGGGGAGAGGAGTAGCTAGAAGTCATTGGTTAGTTTTTATCCTACTTGGAGACTATATCTTGGTCCTTTGTGACAACACTGTCAACTTCTCTCTGGTAACTATGGAATTGTTCTCTTGCTATAGCAGAATTATGGGAAGGGTCTCAAACTCATACCTCTCTATTTTGGTCTCTCTTTTATTTAGAAGTGTATTGCCTTGGTTCTTTCAATCAGGCTTTTTCCATTCTGGGTCAGAACAATCCACACTACCATACTCATGATCAGGGCTCCACAGCTAAAGTGCAGAGATCATGGATTGTCCTCTCTCACCAACCCTAAGAAGTCTGCCATTCAGTGCTGACTCCCAGAGACCTACCTGGTCTCAGAATTCTTTGCCACTCAGCTAACTTTCCACTAGTGTGTATTTTCACAGACCTGTCACATTTTCAGGAGTGGGGTGGTCCAGTAGGGATGCTTAGAGCTTCTTGTTTAACCCTCCAGTCTAAAATGACTCTCAGTTGCCAGAAACCTGGTACACATAGAAAATTCTTAATGGATGCTTTTTCATTTACTATGGGCCAGGCCTTAAATGCTGGAAATTCAAAGAAAAGAAAGGAGGAAAATATGAAAAATTATAAAAAATTGGATGTGAGACGATTTCAGAGGAAAGATATTAATAATCAGGAGAACTGAAAAAATGCTTATAAGAGATGGCAAGATTTTAGCTGAGTTCTGAAACAAATGGGAGAGGAGGTAGCCAAGAAGCAAGAGTAAGGAAGAACATTCCAAACATAAGAGATAGAGAGTAGGGAGATGGGGTGATGCTTATGGAACAGCAAGTAGACCAGAGTAACCAAATCACTGAGTATGTGGTAGCTGGATCGTTATAAGGACTGGAAAGGTAGGAAAGGACCAGGTTACAAAGTCATTAAATGCCAGACAATATATTTGATCCTGGAGTAGTAGGGAGTCATTGAAGTTTACTGAAAATGTGTCTTGGGGGTTGAGAGAACATTCTGACAGATACAGATATTATTTGCCTCCCATGAAAAAGTCTTCCTAGTAGAAATCAATTAAAATAACCACAACTTACTTGTACATTTTGCTGAAGCCTCTGAGGCAGGAACATCCCAGGCGAATATACCATCAATAGCAGGAGATGATTTCTGTATTTTCACTTTGAATTCCAAGACATCCCATTCCCATTCCCCCTGACAATTAAATGTGCTCCTCTCCTAATCCTAAACAGATCACTTTTCCTCAAACATTTTTATCCCATCTAGCTTCATTCCACCTTCTATAGACCTCTCTAAATTCTTGTAGAGGAAGGAGAACTATCTACACAATACCTTTATCCTTTTATTAAAATTATCTATTCAAAATACCTTTTTAAAAGTTAATTTTGAAATTCAGTAGCCTATCTTTGGTCTTCATTCTCTTTGAATCCTTCCAGTGACTCACTTATCTTGGCTTTTGAAATACCAAACTCCCCTTATAATTGCTCCTTCTGTGTTTTCTTTACCTGTTGCTCATTTTCTTCTTGGCCACTAAAGTGAGCATTGCCCAAGGTTCACTTCTGGACCCTCTTTTCTCTTAGTCCTTCCCCCTGGGAATACCAGTCACACCTACAGCCTCAGTTTTTACTTTTCCAGGAGCAGTATTTAATCCTGGTTATTGTCAGAGCTCTCATTTCATGTTGAATCAGGGCACAAAGAATGATCATGTTGGACTTTAAGGTCTCTTCCTTTGGACAAGAAAGACTAGTGCATAGAACACCACCCATGCACAGTAAATATTATCTTAGCCACTCCTTGGAAGGCCACCCCTGTAGCAGATATATTAGAGAATACCTGGAGACAGGTGCTAAACTAATCCCCAAGCATTGCCCACTATGGAAATGTTTTCAAGCAGGGTCTTCTGGAGTGGAAGTCTCTAGCTCTCTCCTTTACTCTCTATTCTTTGTAGGATAGCCACTTTCTCTCTCTAAGCTAGAATCACTTGCTTGTGGCCTTTGCCACTGGAGCAATATATCAAAAATCCTCTCCTAGTTGGACTCAAGTCTTAAACCCACCCAGGTCTTATACCTGTTTTCCTTTCTCTCCCCTCCTCCACCAAGCATTCTCACCTAAACCTTTGTTATTCAACCTGTCTTCAAGCCGAAAAAGTTTAATCCTTGTGAGTTTGTAAAATAAAAATCCTGAACTTTCCTAACATCAGGGCTAGTCCTGAGTTTTTCACCAACAAAGAACTCTCATCTTTATGATGGCATCACCAATTTCCCCACCATCAACATCTCTAGTTGTTTTTTAAGACCTCTTTACCTAAATTATAGGATTATGAGAAAATAAATTTACAGATAGAAGAGATCAGAGATCATCTATTTCAGCCCATTTATTTTACAGATTTGGAAACTGAGGTCCAGTTGAATGCCTGAAGACTTCATGGGCAGTAAGCATCAGAGGTAAGATATGTGTGTATACATACACATATACATATACATATACATGTTCAGACACACACATATATACACTTTTTTTTACTATTTTACCTGAAAAAAAAAATCTGATTTCACTGTTACTGTCAGCCATACCAACCATTTATCATCTCCCATACTTAAAACCATTGTGTCATTGTAGATCTTACATATATAATCAGTAGACAAATCTTGCTGATTCTATCAAATCATTATCTCTTGCATCCTTTATTTTGATTGCCATAAATCAAGTAGAAACCCTGATTAGCACTCAATTGAACTCTTGCAATAGCCCTTTAACATATTTCCCCTCTCTCCTTCCTCTTCCATCTAAGGAATTCTCCATATTAATATCAAACAAATCTTTCTCATGCATGGAAGTAGTCATATTATCCCACCCTTCCTGATATCAAAGTGTTACTTGAAACATCAGTACAATCCCTAACTTTCCTAGTACATTTGTACACAGTAAGCACTTGAAAATATTTGTTAACTGAATTGCCTCTTTGAACCATTCACATTTGTTTAATGCTGAATTTTATTTTTATGCTTTCCTTCTGTCTTTTGAGGTATGGAGCCCCCATGGGCTGGTAAATCTGCAAACAAATTTTTGACCCTCCTTTGAACCAGAATAGACATCTGAATTTTTCCTTTTTTTCTATGGAATATTTACAGTACTCTATTGTTAAATTTTGGTTAAGTATCTGGTCATGGGTTCTGTGTCACCTGCTGACTTTCATGTATTGACTATAGATACTGCAAAACTTTCCCAAAATTCCCACTTAATTTCTTATTTTGATCCATGATAGTTGTGATGTAGAAGGGATAACTGGATAATTTCTTGTGTATATCATATCAGCCCACTATATTTTCAAGGTTTATAAGGATAAATATCATTTGATCTCTGGATTTCCACAAATACCCAGAAAAATATAGGTGACTACTAAAAGTAGCAAATAATCAGGAAAAAAAATTACATTTCACTGATAAAACATTTTTCTATTAGAACTCTGCATTCCTCTATACTTAAAGAAGAGATGCCTTCCTCATGATAGAAAAGAGAAATAACAAATAAACAAGGCCAGGCAATCAACATTCTGACCCTACTATGTAAAACTTACCAAAACATATAATCAAGATCAAGAAGCAAGACTGAATGAATGCAGTTGCATCTCTCTCTCTCTCTCTCCTCTCTCTCTCTCTCTCTCTCTCTCTCTCTCTCTCTCTCTCTCTCTCTCTCTCTCTCTCTCTCCATATAAATATAAATTGTCATAAGGAGCAAACAACTAGCAGAAGAGAACAAACCAGTAAGCAACAGCTCTATCACAGAGAAATACCAGTCATAGCTGGGCAGCAAACCCTTCACAAAGTCATACCTCAGAAGTTGACAAGAATATGGCAATACCATGTATTGTATAGCAGGGATATGCATTTAAATTTATGTGAAAAACATATGGACAGTGTTGCTTTACTAATATAAAAGCTATACTTGACAATTTACATAATACAATTTACCTTATGAAACACCTTTCTAAGTCTTTGCTATCCTTTGTTGATAATGCTTCTTATCTTATTTGCTGAAAATAGTCTTTTCAGATTATTACAAAAGAAAATTGCCTTTGTAAATAATCAATAAACTTTTATGCACCACTTTTTAAAACAAATTTTCCAGAAACCCATTATTCTGTCTATTAGGTCTTCAGATTAAGGATTATAGCTATCTTGCTGGTATGGTCAGGCCCATAAATCATGTTCCCAACTGTCTTCTTAACATCAAGGTAGCATATAACATCATCTGTAATAAAATAAACCCTGGTATAAATATTAATATTGTATAAAGAGGAATTTTTCCTGAGAAAACTCTATTGGGAATGTTTGTCATCCACATGATAATCTTTAACCTATTTGTGAATGGGAAATATCACTTGGGACTTAAATATTAAAACAGAATTTAGAAGGTCTGGGTATGAGTTCTGGGTCTGCCACTTACTAGGTAGTAATATGATCAATCAGCAAGCCCCCATTTTGTGCCTCAGAAATTTCTTAATTATAGGGTATTTTTTTAAGGTTTTTGCAAGGCACATGGGGTCAAGTGGCTTGCCCAAGGCTACACAGCTAGGCAATTATTAAGTGTCTGAGGCCAGATTTGAACTTAGGTACTCCTCATACTGGGGCCAGTGCTCTATCCACTGTGCCACCTAGCTGCCCCAGAAATTTCTTAATTATGAAATGAAAGTATCAGTCTAAATTATTTCTAGTACTATTAACTTTCCACCTCTGAATCTTATGATGCTATAATCACTAACATTCAAAGATTCAACATTAGCTCACACCTCAGAGATCATCTTGTTCACATGTGACTGGTATTTCTTTATGACATTCCTGAAAAGTGATCCATCTTCTGCTTGAGGACTTCTTGGTGTAATGGGCTTCCAAATAAATTATGTGACCTTTCCCTAAAGGGTATGTGATAATTCACTTAAAGGGTTAGAAAATGAGTCAAATATGAGCCTGCCAATAATATTTGTTTTTAACATTACCACATATACAAAATTCTATCCTTCCTCCACTTATAATCTCTTTCCTCCTAAACTAGACTACTGGCCCATCAAGGCAAGTACATGCTAAACATTACCAGGCATTCTCTCCCTTTGTTCAATCTTCAGTGAGATATCAGGCATAGCCAAAGTTATGATATTCCTACCTCATTTGAAAGGCTACATTTTGGAGATGCGAGATTCAACTTTAGCCAAGGAATCTTTGACTGGGAAGAGACGAGTTATAGGAAGGTGAGTTCCAGCACAGGAGAGTTTCAGAGCACACCTAGAGAACAACCAGCTGATCTGGGGACCTGAGCTCCATACTTTCCAAGAGGCCTTTTCCCAGGACAAACAATAAACAATTTCCCAACCCCTCAGGCTCAGGTGTGGTCAACAGAGACTTAAAGAGAGATTAACTCCCTCCCCCAGGGCTCAGCACATTGTTCAAGGTCAACTCAGACCCTGCTACTGAGCACCTCAAACACTCCAGAGAAAACAACCAGTGCTCCCTAATGGTGGGCTCTTGGAATTGCTCAGCCAAGTGAACAAAGTCTCAAGGATCTTTGAAAGCAAACCCCTGAGAGCCACCCCCCCAACACAAGATACTAGAAAGATGAAGAAAGGCTAGCAAAAAGGGGGAGCCCATGGAGAAATACTTAGAAGAAATATATTTGAACCCATAGAGATCTAGCACTTCTGAGAAGAAAGACTTCCTTGAAGAAATCAGGAAGGAATTTAAAATCAATTGGAAAAATTGGGAAAAGAAACTCAAGAGAAAAGTAACACCTTGCAACAAGAAAACAAATCCTTGGAAAATACAATTGGATAAATAGAAAATGAGAATAACTCTCTCAGATCTTCAATTGGGCAAATGCAAAAAGAAAATGATTCTACCAAAACCACACTTGAGCAAATGGAAAACTCCTTCAAAAATAGAATTGATCAACTAGAAAAAGAGTTGCGAAAGGTAAATGAAGAAAATTCATCTCTAAAAAAAAGAATGGAATCTGTGGAAACTAATGACTTCATGAGACAACAAGATTCTGTTAAACAAAACCAAGAGATCAAAAAAAGATAGAAGGAAATGTAAAATACCTCATCAGCAAAATCACTGACCTTGAGAATGGTTGAAGAAGGGACAAATCTGAGAATTATAGGCCTTCCTGAAAATATTGAAGAGAAAAAAAGCCTGGACTTAATATTACAGGATTTAGTGATAGAAAATTGCCCTGATATCATGGAACCAGAGGGCAAAATAGTTATTGATAGAATACAACAATCCCCTCCAGGAAAAGATCCTAAAATGAAAACACCAAGGAATGTTGTGGCCAAATTCCAGAACTATCAGATAAAAGAGAAAATCCTGCAAGCAACCAGAAAGAAATGATTTAAATACTAAGGAATCACAGTAAAGATTACACAGGACCTGGCTGCAACAACATTAAGGGATCAAAGGGCCTGGAATGAGATATTCTGAAAAGCAAGGTAGCCTAGAATGGGAGACTTCCAACATTTCCTGATGAAAAGACCAGAGCTAAATACAAAATTTGACATCCAACATGAGGCTCAAGAGACACATGAAAAGGTTTTAAAAAATGGTAAAGAAAAAAACTGCTATCCAATAAAATGAAACTGGCTGTATACCCACTTGGGAGAAAGATTCTCATAACTCTTGAGAATTATAACTCTATTAGAGAGAAAATACTTAGCCAGAAGTGATGGAAACTCATAACTTTTCTGTGACTCAGATAGAATAATTTAAAAACAATACCTCCTTAAAAAGGGGGGGGACAGTAAGGAGATGGGAGGATGGAGGAGATTTAATGGGGTAAATCTCATTATGTCAAGAGGTATGAAAGTTCTACTGTAATAGAGGGGAAGAAGGGAGGAGGTGAGAACCCCCTGAATCTCCATCTCATCAGACTTGGCTTAAAGTTAACTTACATACACTCAGTTAAGTTAATAACTTTATCTTACCTTTCAAGTATTAAAAGAGGTAAAGGAGAGGGGGAGACAGGAGGGGGGAAAGGGGAACTAACTGAAAGAAGGGAAGAAGGGGAAAAGGAAAATGGGAAAGAAAGGGGAGAGGGAAGGATATAGGAGGGCAAACACACTGAAGGTGGCAGAATTCAGAAACAAAACACTGGGAAATGTGGATAAAGGAAAAAAAGGGGGGAAATACAAACAGAAAGAAGATAGTATGGAGGGTAATAAAAAGTTAGCAATTATAACTTTGAATGTGAATGGGATGAAATCTCCCTTAAAACGTAAGTGAATAGCAGAGTGGAGAAAAACCAGAATCCTACAATATGCTGCTTACAAGAAACTCATTCGAAGCAGATTTTTCATACATACACATACATATATATATGTGTATATATATATATATATATATATATATATATATATATACACATATATATATATGTATGTGTGTGTGTGTGTGTGTGTGTGTGTAGCAATCCTTATCTCAGACAAAGCAGCTGCAAAAATAGACAGTGTTAAAAAGAGATAAGGAAGGAAACTATATCCTCCTAAAAGATACCATAGACAATAAATTAATTTCAATATTAAATATGTGTGCATGCTATGGAAATCTTTTTTCCCAAATGGGTATACAGCCAGTTTCATCTTATTGGATAGCAGTTTTTTTCTTTACCATTTTTTAGAGGAGAAGTTGAAAGAGCTACAGGAAGACATAGAGAGCAAACTCTACTACTGGGAGATCTCATACTCCTACTCTCAGATTTAGATAAATCTAATCATAAAATAAACAAGAAGGAAGTTAAAGAGGTAAATAGATTGTTGGAAAACCTAGATATGATAGACTTATGGAGGAAGTGAATGGGGATAGAAAGGAATATACTTTTTTTTCTGTAGCACATGGCACACAAAAATTGACCATGTACTAGGCCATAAAAACCTAATGATCAATTACAGAAAGGCAGAAATAGTGAATACATCTTTATCAAATCATAATGCAATAAAAATCAAATGCAATATTGGGCCAGGGAACTATAGACCCAGAACTAATTGAAAACTAAATAACCTCATTTTAAAGAAAGAGTGGATCAAGCAGCAAATTACAGAAAGAGTTAATTATTTCATCCTAAATAATGACAATAATGATACAACATACCAAAATCTATGGGATACACTCAAGGTGACTATCAGGGGATATATCTTTAAATGCTTACATGAATAAATTAGAGAAAGAAGAAATCAATGAACTAAACATGCAACTAAAAAATTAGAGAAAGAACAAATTAAAACCCCCCAATTAAATATCAAATTAGAAATTCTAAAAATCAAAGGAGAAATTAATAAAATTGAAAGCAAGAAAACTATTGAAATAATAAATAAAACAACTGGTTTTATGAAGAAAAACAATAAAATTGGTAACCCTCTGATCAAGTTGATTAAAAAAAAGAAGAGAAAACCAAATTGCTAGCAGCATAAATGAAAAATCTAGCTAACTCACCACCAAATGAGGAGGAAATTAAAGTAATTCAGAATTATTTTGCCCAACTCTATGACAATAAATTTGATAATCTAAAAGAAATGGATGAATATTTACAAAAATATAAGTTGCCAAGGTTAAATAAAGAGGAAATTAAATACCTAAGTAACCCTATCTCAGAAAAAGAAATTTAACAAGCCATTATTGAACTCCCTAAGAAAAAATCCTCAGGGTCAAATGGATGGATTCACAAGTGAATTCTATCAAACATGTAAGGAACAACTGGTTCCAATTCTATAGAAACTCTTTGGAAAAAATAGGTGAAGATGGAACTCTGCCTAACTCTTTCTATGACACCCATATGGTACTGATACCTAAACTAAGAAGAGTTAAAACAGAGAAAGAAAAAGACCTATCTCCCTGATGAATATAGATGCACAGATCTTAAATAAAATCTTAGCAAAATGATTACAAGTTATCACTAGGATAATGCATTATGAACAAGTAGGATTTGTCACAGGAATGCAGGGTTTATTCAATATTAGGAAAACTATTAGTATAATTAATTATATCAAAAACAAACCTATCAGAAATCATACGATCATATCAATAGATGCTGAAAAAGCTTTTGACAAAATACAGCATCCATTTCTACTAAAAACCCTAGAGAGCATAGGAATAAATGGACTGTTCCTCAGAATAATAAACTGTATCTATCTGAAACAATAAACAAGCATTATATGCAACAGGGATAGGCTAGAAGTATTCCCAATAAGATCAGGGGTCAAACAAGGATGCCCATTATCACCACTACTATTCAATATTGTATTAAAAATGTTAACTTCAGCAATAAGAGAAGAAAAAGAAATTGAAGGAATTAGAATTGGGAAAGAAGAGACAAAACTCTCACTCTTTGAAGATGAAATGATGGTATACCTAGAGAATACCAAAAAAATCATCTAAAAAACTACTAGAAATAATTACTAACTTTAGCAAAGTCACAGGATATAAAGTAAACCCTCATAAATCCTTAACACTTCTATATATATGACTAGCAAGATACAGCAGAAGGAGCTAGAAAGAGAAATTCCATTCAAAGTAACTTCAGACAATATAAAATACAGGAAATCTACCTGCCAAGGCAGACTCAAAAGCTTTCTGAAAACAATTACAAAACACTTCTCACACAAATAAAATCAGATTTAAATAACTGGGAAAACATCAACTGCTCATGGATAGGTCAAGCTAATAAAATAAAAATGACAATTCTACCAAAACTAAACTTGCTTAGTGCCCTACCAATCAAAATTCCAAAATATTACTTTAATGAGTTACAAAAAATTGCAAGTAAATTCATATGGAGAAATAAAAAGTCAAGAATTTCCATGGATTCTGTGGAAAAAAAATTGCAAAAGAAGGTGGCTTAGCCTTACCAGATCTAAAATTGTACTATAAAGCATCAGTCATCAAAACTGTCTGGTATTGGCTAAGAAACAGAGCAGTGGATCAGTGGAATAGACTAGGTGCAACAGTAGGAAATGAGTATAGTAATCTGCTGTTTGATAAACCCAAAGAGTCTAACTATTGGGATAAAAACTCTTTCTTCTATAAAAACTATAGGGAAAATTAGAAGTTACTATGGAAGAAACTTAGACTAGACCAACACCTCACACCCCATACCAAAATAAGATCAAAGTAGCTACTGGATTTAGATAAAAACAATATTATAAGCAAATTAGAAGATCAAGGAGTAGTTTACCTGTCAGATCTATGAAAAGGGAAGCAGTTTATGACCAAGGAAGAGATGTAGAACATCATTAAAAACAAACTAGATAATTATGATTACATTAAATTAAAAAGCTTTTGCACAGACAAAACCACTGTAAACAAGATCAAAAGAAAAATATTAAATTGGGAAACAATTTTTACAACTAGTATTTCTGACAAAGGGCTTATTTCTAAAATATACAGAAAACTGAGTGAAATTTTCAAAAAAATAAGCCATCCCCCAATTGAAAATGGTTAAAGGATATATAAAGACAATTTACTTCTGAGGAAATCAAAGCAATCAAAGCATATGAAAAATTGCTCTAAATCATTACTTATTAGAGAAATGCAAATTAAAGCATCTCTGAGGTACCACCTCACACCTCTCAGACTAGTCAATATGACCAGAAAGGACAATGATTAATGTTGGAAGGGATATGGGAAATCTGGGACACTATTACATTGGTGGTGGAACTGTGAACTCATTCAACCTTTCTGGAGAGCAGTTTGGAATTACACCCAATAGGCAATAAAAATGTGCATACCCTCTGATCCAGCAATACTACTGCTGGGTCTATACCCTGAAGAGATGATGAAAAAGGGTAAAAACATCACTTGTACAAAAATATTCATAGCAGCCCTATTTGTGTTGGCAAAGAACTGGAAATTAAGTGAATGTCCTTCAATTGGGGAATGGCTTAACAAACTGTGGTATATGTACATCATGGAACACTATTGTTCTATTAGAAACCACAAGGAATGGGAATTCAGGGAAGCCTGGAAGTATTTGCATGAACTGATGCTGAGTAAGATGAGCAGAACCAAAAAAACATTGTACACCCCAATAGCAACTTGGGGGTGATGATCAACCTTGATGGACTTCCTCATTCCTTCAGTGCAACAATCAGGGACAATTTTGGCCTATCTGCAATGGAGAATACCATCTTTATCTAGAGAAAGAATTGTGGAGTTTGAACAAAGACTTCAATTTAGGGGAAAAATTATCTTATTATATAATTTTGCTATCTTTCATACTTTATTTTTATTCCTTAAGGATATGATTTCTTTCTTATCACATTCAACTGAGATCAATGGAAACAATGTAAAGACAACAGAATGACTTCTGTGGGGGTGGGGGGAGGGAAGCAAGAATGGGGGGAAAATCGTAAAACTCAAAGAAATAAAATCTTTCTTAAAAAAAGAAAAGTACAGTATGAGTAAGGCATAGTTAGACCAGGAAGGAAGTCCTTAATCTGGAGTTCATGAACTTTTTGTAAATAAGCTTGTATTTTTGGTAATTTTTTTTTGATCACTGTTGTTTCAACATCATTGGTTTCCTTTGTATTTCCTATGTAATTTATTTCAGGTATTTAAAAATATTATTCTGAAAAGGGGTCCAGGGATTTATCACATTGCAAAAGGGTACATAATTTTAAAAAAAGTTAAGAACACTTGAGTTAAACAGATGAGGGTTATAATGAGCAGAACCTAAGAAATAACTTAAAGACAAACAACTTTAAAAGCTATAAGAACTATGGGTAAAGCAAGGATCATCCATAACTCCAAAGAGCTGATGATGAAATATGTTAGCTGTTCCATGACAGATGATGAATTTTGTTGCAGAATATGGCATATATATTTTGATCTAAAGTAATTGAAGAAATTTGTTTTGCTTGAATATTCAACTTGTTATATTTATTTTTATTTCATTTTTAATAAAGTATGGAAAAGAAAAGAGAGAAAATAAATTTCTATATTTTTAATATAGATAGGATGATATAGATGCAAAATATAGCAAGTTAATCTGACAAAGATCACAAGCTCAATATGAGGCAACTGTCAAATATCACAGCCAAAAATAGGTCAACAAACAAACAAACAAAAATCCACTGTGACCTTAGATTGTTTTAAGAAAGACAACTAGGAAATTACAAATTCTACTATAATCTGTCCTAATCATATCATACTTGGTATTCAGTTCTGGCTGCCAAATTTGAGAAAGGACATGAGTAGACAGGTTGACTAAAAGATGACAGCTAAGGGGGTGAAAACAGATATTATGTAAAAGTTGCTTGAAGAAACAAAGATCATTATTCCTTAAAACTGAAGTTGTCCTTAAATATCTGTAAGGCTATCATTTGGGAAAGATGTTTGAGCGGCTCTGCTAGTCCCAAATGTCAAAACTAAAACTTGGACAAATTTAGGCTTTATATAAGGAAAAACTTATTGACATTAGAGATAGTCTGTGCAATGAGCTGTTTCAGGAGGTATTATGTTCCCTTTTCTGGTGGTCTTCTAGCTAGGAAATAGTTAATGACCACTTGGCCTGGGTGATATAAGGGAATTTCGCATTCCATTTTAGGTTGAACAGATTGGTTAGATTGGTTTATTTGTTGATTATAGTTATGGGCACTATATTTTAAAATAATAAAAAAAAATAAGCTGAAAATGAATAACCTAAGAGACAATCAGAATCCTTAAGATCTTGTGAGATTTTCATCACACTTTGAACTCCCAACTTTGAGATTCTGTGATTCTACAAGTTGAATTTTATAATTATTTCTCATACTAGTATGGTTGACATTGTTCTAGAAATCTGTTTATGAATTAAAAGGCACTTAATTGTGTTATTATTTATATCTGGAAGGCATCATGTATTAATTTTGTATATATTATACAAGTTTCTATAGAATATAAGCTCCTTGAAGTCAGGAATAATTTTATTTTTATTTTTGTATTCCCAGCATTTAGTAGAGAAAGTAGAGAACCTGGCCCACACTAGATACTTAATAAATCCCAGATGATTAATTTATCTATTAAAGTTGAGAGCACTAGATTTTGAAACTCATCAAAAATAAGCTACAAATGAATAAACCAAAATGCAATCCAAAAAAGGCTTAGAATCCAAGAGATTTTTTGTGATTTCAATCAAATTGAATATATGACAATTGAGTATCATAATTGTGACAGGACTCTGTATATACCTATGGGTGAGAAGTTCCTCCAAGCTTACAGTCTTAAAGTGCTCAGTGTTCTCACATAGCCCCAAAGCCTGAACTCCAAAGAGTGAAGATTCAATTTCAAGAGCACTTTGCCTGAAACAAATGTCACATAAAGTTTTGCCTGCATTTACTCACAAAATAGCATTATGTAACCAATTACTAATAATATTGAAACAATAGCAAAGAAAAGGATCATCCCAGGGCAGATAAACAGACTGAGAAATCAAATTGTATTCCCTCTATAGTCCACTAAAATGCAAAGGAAAGATATTCTTTTAAAAAGTTAGAAGTAACATTCTTTAGTTCTAAGGGGGATAACTGGATTGAAACTTTTTTGGAGCAAACATTTATCTCAGAAATGAAAACCTTTCTTCAAAATTCAACCTGAATTTAAGTCATCTAGCTGAGGAAAACGTATATAAATTTAAAAATGCATATTAAAATAAAAGACACATTAAAATTCTGAAACCTATTTACAGCAAGTTGTTGACCAGTCAGCTCAATAAAACTAAGGAAAGCTTCCTCAAGTATTAGATTTTCAGGTGTCTTTATTTAGGTCCAACTTGTCTTTTGAGCCAACTCCTTTGACCTTCCTTGGATATATGGAAACCTCACAGCTGTCTGTCCTTAGAGAAAAGGAGAGATCAAAGTGCAAATTGCACCCTACTGTAGTATACACATTCTAGATCAGTAAGATAATAGCCGCAGTTGCTTGGAGGCATCAGAAATAAGACTGGAAAAAGAAAATGAATTGCAAATGGAATCCTATCCCTAAAATGCCACAAGAACTATAGAATATATGAAAGTGTGGATGACAGTAAAAGGAAACTTGAATTTCTAGGATAGGGATACAATAAGAATTCACTTTTTTCCCTATATAATTTGATTGATTTGAAGAACTTCAGGTCCCCTTCAGCAATTATCTGAAACTTAAAGTCAATTGCTTAAAGTAGTCAATTCTGCTAGTCTTGGAATTAGTTTATATTTAAAGCAAAAGTCAAAGCCATATCTTCCAGGTTTCCACCACTCTTCCTACTTTGCCACACAAAGT
Source organism: Macrotis lagotis (assembly GCF_037893015.1). Taxonomy (NCBI): domain Eukaryota; kingdom Metazoa; phylum Chordata; class Mammalia; order Peramelemorphia; family Peramelidae; genus Macrotis; species Macrotis lagotis. Next base: position 196,419,336 of record NC_133663.1, read on the forward strand.
TCAACAATAGTAACATTCTGAGAGGCAATTCTAGGATGATTCTGACCATCATCAGTTATCTTGGATGACTGATCCCCAGTGTAAATACACAAGCACTTTGTGTGGGCTCTTAAACCCATAGACTTACATGCACCAGACTGAAGTAAGTTTCCCTATTTATATGGTACTTCACAAAATGATTTCCTCATTAAAACCCTATAATGCAGTCTCTTAGTTGGAAGGGACCTCAGAGGTCCATAATTCCAAATCTTAATTGAACAGAAATTCCTTCCAAAGTAAACCAAATAAGTTTTCATCCAGACTTCACCTGAGGACCCCTAACTATTTGCTAGGAAGTTATAGCCCCTCCCCCAATTCTTTAAAAAAAATCTGCCTATCTTCAACAGGAACACATTTTTTTTCTAGCTCTGCTCTAGAAAGCAAAACAAACCTAATCTCTCTTTTAAGACAGTGCTAATGCTAGTAATATGAATGCTACTATATCCATTTTGTAGATAAGGAAATGAATGAATGAATCATTTTTGGCCCTTGGCACAAATGGTCATATTTGACATATCAAACTTGGAGGTTAGAGAAATGCTTTAGTTTTAATAATTTAATAATTAACATTCAAAACTAGAGTTGAAACTAAAAATTACCCTACATTTATCATTTCATCTAAACTATTTGGTACACTTCAATTTAGTCTATCTTTATTAAGTATCAACTACATGCCAAGTAATAGGAATATAAAGATAAAGGGAAACAGCTCTTGTCCTAAAGGAGCCCTATACTCTGGAGCAAAACAACATAAATGTATATTGAATAAATATAAATATATATGTATCCCCTGAGTCAATAATATCCTCCCACAAAGACTGTAATTATAGATATACTTTTTTTCTTTATCAATGAAAAGAACTGCCAAACAAATATTTATCTAGGATAAATATTCAGAAAAAAGTCTATTAGATTTATATTATCTCCCTTGCCCCGTGCAATCAAGGTTCTATAGATCACTAATCGACTTGTCAATTGTACTCTGAGAAGTTATACAGACAAATTTTAACATATTACAGAATAGCACTTCCTACCTTAAAAAGATTCAAACTTTGCTATAAATATTTAAAGAAGCAATCACCACTTCACCAGGAAGAGTATCCTCAGCAGAATTGTAAATGGATGACATCTTTCCTATGTCAAGTGCAAAGTGAATGGGAACAAAGAAAAATCTAAGATACTTTCTCTACTTAGCAGTGGTTCACCAGGTTTGCTCGTATGAAAAGAAAACTTTTTTAATCTGTAGGAATCCATGTCACTTGGTTTGAGGTTATGGGTTCCATAATGGACCTGTGGAGGTTGTTTTTTTCCTTTCATCAATGGAAGGTTCATGTTAGGTGACTTGAAGGCTGCTGGGTCTTCTGCAATTCTAGGAGACTGAACCTGAATAAGTTCCACTGGTGATGGCTTCTGAGAAGCAATGTAGGACTGATCACTGAAACAGAGTTGGATTTCTGTAGAGTTCTTGATACAAAAAGGTTCCATTTTTCGGATGCTGGTTTGTCTCTGTCTCTGTCTCTTTCTCTAGCATCTATGTTCCTGACATCTAGGCCAGGTAAGGAAATAGAACATCAATGAGTAACCCAGACTTTGGGCTTTTGCTTGGGAGAAGAATGGAATGTACTGCTTAGAGTGGACCAGGTTGAAACAGCTATCTTCTTTTGTCATTTCTCCATTTTGTATCTTCAATTTATGGAATTCCTCTATGTTGAGGAGTGTATCCTAAGTCCTTCAAACCTGCCTGCTGTACAGAATGTTGGAAGCTCTCTTGAGTCTTTTTTGTAAATAGAGAATTCATGATGACATGTGCAGCCTTGGTCTTCATCATTAGGACCTTATTTATTTGGTCTCCAGAAGTTGAGGGGGCAATGGAGAAAACTACTTTCTCTTTCTTCATCCTTGGAAAGTTCTTGGTTCTTCTGATTTGGGATGACCAATTTTTCCCACAGAACTTTGCTGCATATTTCAGATAAAGATAAAGTATCAGTGTGGGATCTTCCAGGACATAATCATAACTGAATGCCCCACAGACAATGCATTCTAATTGGCAAAGTCATCTTGCCTAGAAGTCTACTTGTATTGAGCTCAACAGCAGGCAGATCTGTCTCTCTGGATGCTATGAAAGACTGTGATCTGGGTATTTCTCTAGCTAGATATTCAGAACTCCGATTTCCTGTCACCAAATAAATTTGAAAGGTATATTTTCATATGCTCAAACTCAAATTAATGTCTATGGAAGCTTTGTAGAAATCAAAAGGGAACATTTGGCAGCTAGTGGTGAACTAACAAGGAATCTCAAGCCACTCTCCTGCAGAGGCTCTACAGACAGCTAGATCTCCATGAGAAAGGGGATGGGATGAAAAGAAGTGGAAACAGGGAAGAGCTCTTCTTGCAGCTCAAGTTCTTCCACAGACAGCAAGCTGAGACTAATAAGGCTCCAGAGACTCTTTAAGCTCTGAAGCACAGGGCAAATTGAGGCCACTTCAGAAGTAGCATCAAGACCCACATGCACCTCAGCTGGGAGAAGTAGAGTGAAGGAAATCATATCTCTTTAAAAACACTCATGACCTTTCCTCTTACCCCAAAGAATCCTATCTCTTGTAATAAAGAATTTTTTAAAGAAAGAAAAACAAATTTCAATTAAAAAAGTGGGATGTTAAATGAAGTCTTCCATATCATATAGTCCTCTACTTTGGTTTAAAAAAAAAGGAGTGGTAGGTGTCTTATCTGTTCTTTTGGGTTATACTGGCTCATCATAATTCTGTAATACTTGGCTTTGATTGATTTGTTGTTGTTTATCATTGTAGTTATTGTGTATATTAGTTTCCAGATTTTTTTGTTCCTGTCTTTCCATTTTTCTCTGCATTCATCATATTTATTATTTCTTACAGAACAATAATATCTCACTACATTGATGTATATTTTGTTTGGCCATTTCTCAAATGGAAACCTACTTTGGTTCCAGCAATTTGCTATAACAAAAAAGGTGCTATTATAAATATTTTTATGTATTTGGAGTCTTTCATTGACCTCCCTGATTTATAATTGTAGCAATAGAAACTCTGGGTTATAGGCTAAGGTCATTTTAGTTATTCTTTTCATTTATTCTAAATTGCTTTCCAGAGTGGTTAGATCAGTAGTCAGGTTGGCAACAAGGCATTAGCGCTAATATGTTTTTAAAAGACAATAAAGTCTTGGGAGAGCAGAAATTTAATTGTTATCTAGAAAGAGCTGTCATGACAAGAGAGGAAGAAGTGAACTTCTTTTCTCAGAGACTGAGGGTGCTAAAATATCATCTTTGAGACATATTCAGTCCTAAAAATTTGTCTAAATCTTGTGTGGATAAGGGAGTACGAAGAGGATTCTTAAGAGAGTTTGAATATTATCCTAAGAGACCTACATAGTGGGTTGTATTTCCAAAAATGAAGAGAAGTAAGCAATTGCAGTTAGTAGTAGTGATTCTGGCTGAAAAATGAAAGCATTTTGAGATATCTGAATTTCCCAGTCCAAGACAACTTAGAAGTTCTGCAAAAAAGGTCTGTTACACCAGGACAGGGGGCTGGAAAAAGCTGCAGAACAGTTGTAGCCACAGCCGCAGCCACAGCTGCAGCTGCAGTGCAGCACAGCCAGGACAGGCTCCTGGGTCCATGGCAGAGGGGGCAGTTTCCAGACCACTTGGCCTAGGGATCTTCAGGGATAGCTGGAAGGGGTGATGAGAGACCACTGCAGTAACAGTGAGTGTGGAGCAGAGTTCCAGCTTCAGATCAGGCCTGTGGTGAAAACCTGCAGTGTGAGTTGACAGAGTCACACCAGCACTTCTAGAGCTCTCATCCCATAGATGGTAGGAGGTTCGAGGGAGACTGCTCTCCCTGGGGCAGGACTCAACTGTTTGCCCACACCCAAATCCAGGTTTCAATCTGAGTTCCCCACAACACCACCATAGCAGAGCAGGGACCATCCTCACAGCTCCAGGGCAGAGGAGAGGGCCTGAACACAGACAAGAGAGCCTCTCATAAGACCTTGGAGGAATAAAGGTCCCTGTAGGTTGTCCCAAAATCCCCCAAAGCCTTGAAAATGCAGTAAATACACCATAGGCTGAGGAAATGAGCAAACAACAGAAAAAGAAGAATCTGACCATAGAAAATTACTTTGATCCCACGGAGGATCAAATACATACTTAGATGATGACAAAATCGAAGCTTCTATATCCAAAACCTCCAAGAGAAATGGAAAATGGTCTCAGGCTATGAAATGAATGAGCTCAAAAAAGATTTTGAAAAGCAATTAAGGGAGGTAGCCGAAAAATTGATAGGAGAAATGAGAGTGATGCAAACAAATCATGAAAAACAAGTCAGCAAATTAGTGAAAGAAAAAACAAATAATACTGAAGAAAATAACATATTACAAACCAGTTTAGGCCAAATGGAAAAAGCAACACAAAAGGCAAATGAGGAGAAGAATGCCTTAAAAAAAGCTGAACTGGCTAGCTGGAAAAGGAAATAAAAAAGCTCTCTGAAGAAAATAACTCCTTCAAATGCAGAATGGAACTAAAGGAAGCTGATGACTTTGTGAGAACTCAGGAAGAAATAAAACTTTACCAAAAAAAAATTAGAAGAAAATGTGAAATATCTCATTGAAAAAACAACTGACCTTGAAAACAGATCCAGAAGAGATAATTTAAAAATTATTGGGCTACCTGAAAGTCATGACCAGGAAAAGAGCCTAGACTTCATTTTGCAAGAAATAATACAGCAAAATTGCCTTAAGATCCTAGAAAAACTTCCAGAAATATTATAACAAAACTCCAAAACTCCCAAGTCAAAGAGAAAATACTAAAAGCTGCCAGAAACAAATAATTCAACTACTGTGGCTCTATAGTCAAAATTAGACAGGATATGGCAGCATCTACATTAGTAGGACTTGGAATATGATATTCCAGAAGGCAAAAGATCTTGGTTTACAACCAAGAATCAATTACCCAGCAAAACTGAATATCCTCTTTCAGGGGAAATGATGGATTTTTAATTAAACAGAGGATTTTCAAACTTTCCTACTGAAGCAACCAGAGCTGAACAGAAATTTGATCTCCAAGTACAGGACTTGGGGAAACCATAGAGGGAGTGGATAAGAAGGACTAATTATGAGGAGCTTAATGATGTTGAACTGCTTGTATTCATGCATGGGAAGAAGATATTGATAACTCATATGAACTTTCTCATTTATAAGAGCAGTTAGAAGGGTCATATATAGACAAGGAACAGGAAGGAATTGAATGTAATGGTATAATATAGTAAAAAAAATGGAGTTAATGGGTGATAAAGAAAAGTACTGTGAGGAAGAGAAAGGAGAAGAAGAGGCTAATATATTTCACATAAGAGTCAAGAAAAAGCTTTTACAATGGAGTGGAATGGGGAGGTGAGGGGGAATGAGTGAACCTTCATTCTTATCAGAAATGGCTCAGAGAGGAAATAACATACACACTTAATAGGGTATAGAAATCTATCTTACCCCAGAGAAAAATGAGAGGAAAGGAATGGGATTAGGGGGAATGGGGAGAGGGAAGGGGGAAGGGGGAAGTAGGCAATAGATGAGAGGGAAGATGGTGGGAGAGAGTACTCAGATAGTGAGTACAACACACTTCTGAACAGGTACAGGATGAAAGGATAGAGAGAATGGAATAAGTGAGAGTGGGGAGGAATAGAGTAGAGGGAAATACAGCTAGTGATAGCAACGGTGGGAAAAATACTGAGGCAACTTTTCTGGTGGCTATGATGGGGAAGGCAACTCATCCCAGAGACAGAGCCATTGAAATCTGAACACAAACTGAAGTATACTTTTTTCCTTCTCATTATTCTTGAGGTTTCTCATCTTTTTTGGGGGGAGGGGGTTTATTATTACTCTCTCTACAAGATTATTCTAATAATATAAAACAAATAAACAAAAAAAAGAAGTTAAACCCAAAAATAACTCCTTTTATACCTGAGGAAACTGACATTTTTGGAGGTAAGATTTGTCTAAAGTGAAACTTGCTGTTCCAAAGGAAACCAAGTTCTTTGATGTGAAATCCAGAGCTCTTTTCACTACATAACACTATATATTCAATCCATTTCTGATTGTGTTATAATTACTCATTTCTGTACCTATCTCTTCTTTCCAGAAGTTTTTTTAAAACACTTAAAAGCAAAATTGGGTCATTTTTTTTAATTGTAATATCAACACCTGGTTGATCGGGTTAGTCATAAACTATACTTGTTGAATTGAATCCAAGCCTGAAATTCTAAAACCTAACTTTAGTTAAGGTATACTTAATGCTGACACTGAAAATTTAGCACAATAAGCTCAATACAAATCTGTTCTTAACTGTAGATTCATATTCCACTTTGGGTCAGTTGTTTCCACACAAACATGATATATAGTTAGATATTCAGTTGAAAATAGCAATGTCAAATAACCCTGACAAGAGATCAGAGGAAAAACAGGTGTTGGTATGGAGATTCTTATATGTCATGAGACCTTACTGACATTTATGGAAGTTGTTCCAAATAATATATATAACAAGTCAATTCCCCTTTTTGTAATCACAAATTTGTAAGATTTGTAATTTTTTAACAGCTAAATTTGAAGGAAAAAATCAAGCTGACCTAAAGTTTTATACAACATAGAATTGTCCTTTGTCTGTTTAAAGAATTACAAGTGTCATGGTATAATGAATTAAAGAACATGACAAACATGACACTAGTAATATTGAATAAGCAGAATCTTCTATAAATGAAGGACCCTGGAACGAATCAATGAATGAATGGTTATGGCATTTCTGGACTTATTCACTTTCACATCATAGTGAACTTTGCTCTTTTTCAAATTCGAGATCCTATAAATTTGCTAGCAATAATAAAATTTACTCTAATTAAGTTGTAATTTAGTTAATCCTTATAAGAACCATGACCATCATTTTAATATCTTTCTCTTTTTTTAACCAAAGTACCAATTAAGTCTTATAGAAAATTTTTGTTATAAAATAAAGCTCAAATTTTCTAATCCAAGTTAATGGTATGAAGTTAATTTTACTTAAACACAATTATTATTCAGTATTTTATTTTAGTATGTTTTATTAATTGACTATTTTAGAAAAAAAGATGCTACTAGGCCATAGAGATATATACAGATAAAAAAACAACAGTCCCTGCCCTTAACAAGATGATAATCTAAAGGGAAATAATACATTTACCAAAAAAACACTGACACTGGTTTAAAAGATGATAATTGCTTATATAATCTGAGACAAGCTATTTTCATCTTCTCTCTGTTCTTCAGTTTCCTCCTGGGCCTCTGAGGTCCCTTCTTACTATGTAGCTTTTAAATATATAAATCTATTACAGAGTTTATGAGTTAAGTAGTATACACATTTTGCCTCTAATACTAGCTCTTCTAACATTTTAAAAATATTTTAAAAGTATTAGTTTGCTAATAGGTGCTGACTAGAATATTTGCAAAATTCAAATTCTAGTTAATGGTTCAAACTGGATTTACAAAAACAATTAATGTAACTTCTACTTGATGCCTCTTATATAGTTACAAAGACCCAGGTTGTAGAGATAAAAACTCAGAGTGATGTAAGAAACTGTAAAAAAGGAAGTTAGAAATCAACATAAGGATATATATATATATATATATATATATATATATATATATATATTAAAGAAAGAAAGAGAGAGTTGTTTGAGTTGGCTTTATCTCACTGTCCAGCAAAAAAATACTTTCTTTGAGCATTTGGTCATCTCATCATGCAGTATGCTTGATAAGCATATGCAAAATGAGCACCAAGAAAAGCATACACATATACATGCACACAGTTTTTTTGCACCAACATCTCTTAGAAAAGATGAGACAATTAGGGGTGGCTAGGTGGTGCAGTGAATACAGCACCGGCCTTGGAGTCAGGTGTACCTGGGTTCAAATCCGACCTCAGACACTTAATAATTACCTAGCCGCGTGGCCTTGGGCAAGCCACTCAACCCCATTGCCTTGAAAAATCTATAAAAAAAAGAAAAAAGATGAGAAAATAGAGAAGCCCTACAAAGAACTAAATAAGACTTTTCAAGATGAATCAACATATACTTTAATAAAGGTGGCTTCAATGCAAAGGTGAAGGGAAGTAGATGGGCAAATATAATATATAAGAATATTTGTATACATATATACATATGTGTGAATTAGAAATTTTAACTCATTAGTAAGAAACAGAAGTCAAAGACTTATGAAAATATAAAAATGTCATATTACAGTGTGTCTGACTCTGATTAGAACAATCCAAACTTGGAATGCTCTACCACAGGTTGGGCACAAGTAGATCATTGGAACACCTGGGGTTGATTCTCTAAGCTTGTGCTTATCACTTTTTCTTTGAATTATTTCAATTATGTTTTGCTCATAGAGCACAGCAACTTCTCTGATGAGGGCATACTATGCTGGGCAGTCCTGTGCCAGTGTCTCCCATGTCATACAATCAATTCAGATCAATATCAATATAAAACCATGGTATAGACTCTTTTTTTCCTGACTGTTCTATTTCACTTTTGCAGTATTATTTGGTTATTATTTGTTTTGTTTAAATAAATATCCACTATAGCAGAATAAATTTTTAAAGTCACAATTGAAAAGTTTAAAAGATATAAAATTCAATTGTTGTCATTTTGTTGGCTATTATAATAACTAGCTATAAGCTAGGTACTCCTGACTCCTGGGCCACCTAGCTGCCCCCCATTCCATTTTTTAATATAAAATATTTCTCTCAGATGACAAACAAGTTGAGAGTTCTTAAGAAAATCATTTTAAATACCACTGATTGTAAAAAAATCATTTAAGCCTCATTATATTATCAAGTTATTGTTTTTCTTTTCAATAAAATTTCAAGTAACACTCATTTTTACACAATAAACTTCAGTAACTATTGCCTATAAAAGTATACCCTTCAACATAATTTTCCTAACTTTACTCCATGTTTCATTCATTTTTTTCCTTCATTCTCTAAATTTCTCTTCTACCCCCCCCATGAGGATATGTCCCTTATAGCTCTCTTTTGCATATTGTTTTGCTTCATTCGAATTTAAGCTCCTTGATCTTTTTTTCTTGTAGATTCTTAATAAATGCTTATTGATTTGACTTTTCTTTCCATTCTTCTTTGGAAATTTTTTCCCTCTTTTCCCTTATATTCTAATAATTTCACAACTGATTATAAAACCAATATGTATTAATTATATTTTATTTCAGATATTTACTCTTACAAATGTATCAGATTACTTTAATTCCTAAATAATTCATCATCTCCCTTTCTCCCTTAATTTTACTTAATTAATATGATATTTCTTTATACACAAGCTCTCCAATCTATATACACAAGAGTCCAGTCAAAGACTCTTAACCTAGGATCCACAGACCGCTAAGGAAATCTATGAATTTGGATTGGGGAAAAAAAAACATCACTACTTTTAAATAATTTATTTCTTCTGTAATTCTACACATTTTTATCTCATACATTTAAAAAAAACCAAAAATGTAATTCTGAAATGGGATCTGTAGGCTTTACCTAACTTCTAAAGGGGTCCCTGACATATATAAAAAAGATTAGGAAGTCCTGTATATTTTGTCTATGTCTTTCTTGACTGAACATTCAACATTTCTACTGTCTTATAGCTCTATTATATTTCTGCCCAAGATTTACATTTTATACAATATAGTGATACTGAGAGGAAAAGTTATTATAGTTCCAGTGTAAAGAATGGTGGTTTAGATTAGACATAATTTTTCTTTATTTTCTTGAAAGCGATCACTCCTAAGTAGAATAGGGGGGCTAGTCTCTAAAGTTTCTTCACTTCAGAGTAGTGGTATTAGAATATCAGGGGAAAAGAAAGGTTGAATTATCAACATCATTTTTAGTTCTAAAACTCTATGGATTTTAGGGCTATAAACTATGATGGGGATTTGGCATTTTTAAGTTTGTTTAATATAGTGTTTCCAGTGGGTCCTTATTGGTGCTATCCACAAGGTGGCATCAGTAATCTTATATTTTATTATTGAAGATTTGAGAAGAGATCAAATTAAGAATCTTTTAATCTGGCACACCATCCTAATAAAATATATTTTTACATAATAATATGTTGTCCAAGTTATATGATATGGAAAATCCATAAGAAAGTTAGATTGTATATAATATCTATTTAGCATATGCAACTGAATCACTTCAATACATTTTATATGATTTTCTTTCCATGAAAAAAAAAGAAACATAAAATCAGAGTTGTATAACCTTTATTTGAACAAGTATACCCACTACATCATGACCAACAAGAGACAATTTACTTTTCTTTGATGTTGGCCACTATAGGGAAACCCATCACTTCCTGAGGCAGTTATATACTTATGAAGAGTTCTAACTGTAGGAAAAGTTTCCTACCAGCAAGCCTAAATCTGCTTCTCTGCAACTTCTAGTCACTTCTCTTATTTTTGTTATCTGGTTCCAAGCAAAAATTGCCTGAAGATAATAACTTATTAGTCTTATTTTCTCTAGGCAAAGCATTCCTTAGTTGGTCTTCACTCTCTTGACATCCCTCTTCTCTTCATTTTCCATGTGCAGCATTGCTTACTTTCAACCCTCTACAGGAAAAATTGATCATGTGAAATCTCATCACTCTGCAGTTTGACCTAGCTTTTGATATTCAACACTTCAGCTGCCTTAGTTTCCTTATCCCTAGGAGCAATAAACTCCTCCCCAAAATTTTCCTTTATAAGGGCTCAGAATTCTCTAGGTAACTCTCCATTTTCTATCAGCAGATCTGCTTAATTTTGTTTTCATGAACATCAATCTTTCTTTTAGCTCCCTTTTATGTATTGTCTTCTATTAGATTGTTAAAAACAAAGACTGCTTTATCATTATCATCATCATCATCATTATTGTATTATTATTATTATTATTATTATTGTATTTGCAGAAACAGCATAGTGTTGAGCACCTAGCTGGTGCTTAATACATATTTACTGAGCTGGACTGAGTACCCTTCAAGCTTATCAATTTCTTTCCTAAAATATGGTGCTAACAACAGAACCATATTCTGCACCTGGAGTCCTGACCAGGACCAAAATGTGTCTACTAATTCCCTATTCCTGGACACTATGCCTTATTTCATATTTTCTAAGTTAACATTAGTTTTGTTATTACATTATCACATTAATGTATATTGAGTTTGTAGTCCACAAAAAGATCTTTTCATAAGAACTGTTGCTTAACATGTTTTACCCATAGAAAATACATATTCTTTAGGCTTTTAATACCTGCATGATTTATTGAAAAAAATAATTTACCCATCATCCCAAAGCAAGTAAGTTCTTCAGTGATATAGCTTATACTTACTTGCAACTTTTATAGAACAGAGGACATAAGTAGGTATTCAAAAGATATTTTTAAATGAATGATTGAAATTAACATAAAAGCTACACAGATCTCATGATAATGGTTCTTTTGAAAAGCCAAGACAAATTCTCTGGATTTGTATAATAGTATATTTTTTTCAAGGAAGAAATACTGTCCATGGGTCTTTCTTGGCAAGTAGTTTGCCATTTCCTTCTCCAGAAGGGTTATTAAAGCACTCTCTATTTAGGCCAAGATCTCCCACTGCATTCAGGACCATCTCATCATTCTGATCTATGTCTGACCACTGGACCCAGGAGAAAATGAGGCCGGTGACTCTGCACAGCCCCCATCACTTAAATCCATTTCACTTGTGTGTCATGACATCGCCTTTCAAAAACAAAGGATAAACAGCAACAATAACAATCACCACAATTGCTGTGAGCTCCTATAAAGACTAGTCCCAATTTTATTTCTTAAGTTGTCGATTGTTTTAGGAATGAAATATTATCTGCTTTGACAAAAAATATTGGGGGAGAGGGAAGAGTCGTTTTGATTTAGACACTCAAAACAGTGTAACAGTGAAACTTCTAATATATATATATATATATATATATATATATACATATATATATATATATATATCAGAAAAGAAAAAGGAAGGAAGGAAGGGAGGAAGGGAGGGAGGAGGGAAGAAGGAAGGCTTTGGAAGCAGAGAGAGAGAGAGAGAGAGAGAGAGAGAATTCCTTTCATGCTATTTAGGATTACTGTCTCTTTGAAGAAATATTTTACAGACAAATCTTTACAAACAGAACCTAAAAAGTTCCAGACAAATCTTTAACAAACAGAACCTAAAAGACTGACTAGATATTCTATTGACGCTTAGACTGAGAGTCTAGGTATCATAAACACTTTAGGGAGCACAAAAAAGGAGGAAAAAACTACTGTCCCATAAATCACAAAAAGTGAAGAACTAACTCTACAGTAAGGAATGTATCTGGTGACTAATAAAAAATATTCTTGATATTCTTCCGTTTCATTCCCTACTCCCTGCCCTACAAGAGCCTCAGTCTGCACCAGGGTCCTGTGCAAAGTGATTACATGTATTTTCCTAAGGTCATTGACCAGTTATTCTCAAATGCCTGGATCTTGAATATTGAAAAAAGAATGCAGGACCTTTAAAAACGCTTCTAGCTTCATGAAGTAGTCTATAGGTTTTTCAAAACATATTCTTTCCGGTCTGCAGTGCCTTTCACTTGTCAATTGTTGGATGGCTGTTTATAGCCTGGATCTTTCACCATCCAGAGATGCAGAGAACAGGTGCGGAGGAGTGACACGAGTCGCGAGTGGGTGTGGGTGTGTATGTGTGTGCCTGCAAGTTTAGAATGCCTGAGCTTGGCCTAAGAAATGTTTGTTTCCTTCCTCTCTGTTGCCCCTCCTCTCTTTACTTCATGTTCGCCTTGCTCTCTTACTTCCCTCAGAGGTTACTTTATCTGGAGGAAGATCGAGAGAGTACAGAAATTGAGAAGTGCCACCTCTTTATAAGTATCTAAAGTCTTCTTGAACAAAGAAAAGCAATTGTCAGATGTGCCATTCAGTTCTCATGATACTTTCCCCCCCCTCCCCCAGTTTTAATGCCACAAATTCAACCTGTGTGAAACTATCCTTATACCTAAATCCCCATGGGCAGGAATCACTTATAAAAGCCACACTGCTTTATAAGAACCATACACTAACCAATTCCACTACAGGAGCTTCGAGTCATGTGTTGTAAACCTATAGGATCATCTAATGACACAAAATCAATTCTCCCTAGTTTTGCTTTCTCCTTCAAGGAAAAGGATATGAGAAATTACTTATGAAATCCTTTTTATTCCTAAATCATATATTTATTACTTGGTAGTTATGTGGATTTTGTATCATCTTTGTATTATTTTTTGATTTGTTCCTCCAGCTTACAGGAAAGTGGATTAAAAATATCTTATCCCTCAAATGCAGAGGCACCTTCAACAAAGTACTGTCAATAAGAGAATTTTTTTTTCGAGAAGTGGTGATGGATTTATACTGCTTCAAACCACACTCTCCCTCCTGGTTCACCTTGTTATAAACAGTATGTGTTTGCAAAACAACTATGCATTGTTAAGAAGATTGTTCATTTCCTTGGAAGTGAGCAAAGTTAACTAGCCCTTTCAGAGATATAATCCCTAACCTTAACCTCTTTAGCTCCATGTTCTAACAAACAGGAAAATGATAAAATTGCACTAAAAAACCTAAAGAAAGACCCCTTTCAGCTGGCATCAGCATACACAAGGGCATACACAAAAGGAAATAAAAACATAGCATATATCTACTAAATATTTACACAGTATTATTAGATTAGAACTGTTAACAACAGAAGCCACATTTTCTCAGGTGCCAGATTCACTGGGGAAAATGATTATCCAGTCAAAATCACTGTTTATGAAATGTAATTCTGAATTTGTTTTCAAGAAAAAGTAGGAAAGTCCTTGTACCCAGTTATACTGATAAAATGAGCATTTATATTGTCAGAATTAAGCTATCACTTATAGGTATAGAGGAAATCTAGGAGGTGCAGTGGATAAAAGACCAGAATTGGAGTAGAATAGGCTCAACTTCTCAAGATCAAATATGGCCTTAGACACTTACCAGCTCTGTAACTGGGCAATTCCCTAAACCCTGTTTGCCTTAGTTTCCTCATCTATAAAATGAGCTGGAAAAGGAAATGCCAAACCACTGGTATCTGTGCCAAGAAAACTCCAAATGGGATTGTAAAGAGACAGACACAAGTGAAAATGACAATTACAACATCTATGAATATAGACCTTTCACCATACCTACTATCACAGAGGAATTTCAAAAACTATATGGTCCAACTCTATATGGTCCAAAACTATATGGTACATACCAGCTTAGGAATTCATTCTCATAACCAACAATGGTTCATCCAAACTTGTCTTAAAATACCTGTAGTGAAAGAGAACTTATCCCCTTCTGAGAAGGCCCATCTAATCTTTAAGATAACTCCATGTGGTAGATAATGTTTCCTTTATATTAGATCTAAAATTGTCACTGCAACTTTCACCTCAAGGCTCCAAGTTTATTCCTTCAAGGAATTCCTTCAAGAAATCACATTCCCCCTGAGTCTTCTCATCTCCAGGCTAAATACTTCCAGTTTATTTAACCAGTCTTCATATGGAAATCTCTTATTGCTTCTGGATGTCCTTGGGACATCCTCTAGCTTATCAAAATCTTCTCAAAATATGGCACCCTGATCTGAGCACAATGCTCCAAATATGCTATTGTAATAAAAGCAGTGTAGAGGACTATCACCTCCTTAGTTCTAGAAATAGGACTTCTCTTCATGAAATCTGAAATCAGATTTACTGTATGGCTACCATCTCATCCCACCCCATCCCATCCCATCCCACCCCATCCCATTCCATACCATACTGTTAGCTGTTTACATTTGGCTCAATGTCCTAGCCTGTTGAGATCTTTTTAGATTCTAACTCTATCCTCTATCCATTTGGCATTTAAAGCTCATCATAAGATGGCACCAACCTCTTTACAGATTTATTTTCCATTTTTTTTCTTCTTTCTAGCCAAACTGGCCTACTTGTTGCTCCTTATGTATGACAGTCTGTCTCCCACATCGATACTTTAACACAAGCTGGCTATCCCCTATGCCTAGAATGTTTTTCTTTCTCACCTCCCTCTTGAAATCCCTAGTTTCCAATCAAAGTTTAGTTCAACTACCATTTCTTATATGATAATATTCCTGTTATCCTCCATCCATAATCAGGGGACTCATTAATGATGATGGTGATGATAATGATGATAGCATTTCTATAGTGCCTATTATGTGCCAAGCACTGTAATAATTGCTTTATAAATGTTATCTCATTTGATCCAGTTACTTGTACATCCCCCAAAAGTTCTGTTTTTTAATATTCATATATCCATGTACTTGTTGGTCTCCCAGTAGAAAGTGAATTCTTTGTCATCAGGAACTGTTATCAGTTTTGTTTTCGTAGCCCTAACTTCTATCATTATTATGGCACATAGTAGGGACTTTGCAAATGTTTGCTGAATCAGACTGAATCCAATGTGTAAACTATCCCTTCTAGTGTGGTATCATCTGTAAATCTGAGAAGCATAATATCTAATGTTTTATTTTTTTTTTCATTTATAAATAGCACAAGATCAGATGGATTCCCAGGGCACTCCATTAGAGGATTCTTTTCCTGCAAACCTTGTTTTGGCTACTCTATCCATTTATTTGTCAAACAATCCAACTTCACTGTTGTCTTACCCACATCTGCTTCTTGCTCAAAAAGATAGCATGGAAAATAATCATATGCTTTGTTGAAACATGGATTAACAACATCTTTAATATTTCTCTTTTCCTGCCTAAAAGGGAAGAATGGCCCCTTCTTAGTGAAGTCATGCTAGTTCCTTGTGATGACTGCTTTATTTTCTAGATGCTCACTAATCACAACCTTAAAAATATAGAATTTTGTCCAGTATCAAAGTCAATTTCACTGACCTTGAATTTCCAAATGTCACACTTTTTAAAAACTTTTTTGAATATTTAAAAATTTCTCTTTCTTCAGTTCTGTTGTATCTTCTTTTACTCCATGTTATTTCAAAGATGCCTGACACTGTTTGACTGTTACAACTGCCAGTTCTTTATGGATTTTTGTATTTAATTAATTTTAGTCTAGAGACTTAAAATAATTAAATATTTACTATCTTCCTCTTTGCTTTAGGTTTCAATGCCCCTATTAGACATTTTTTATTTAACTCCTTCCAGTACAAAGTTCATCCTCCTTGGCACAAATATTAGAAGTAGAATGAAAGTTGAGTGGCTCTGCCTTTGTTCTGTTGCCCATTATTATCATCCCCTCAACCAAGTCTAACAGCCTTACACCTTCTTTTCTCCTCCTCTAATCTCAATCTAATGTTTAGAAAAGTATGTGACATTCCTCAACAGAATCAGATATTCTTTTCTTTCATCCTAGTATTCTTGTAAAATTGTTACAATTTTCCAGTTATTTTTCATTACCTGTCTTTGCTTCCATTTATTACACAACAGATTTTAAAATGTAAGTTGTTAGATGAGTTCCTGAGGCATCCATATCAGTTTCAGAGGCAACTTGCCCTTTTTCTACTCAATGCAATTTACTCTTTGTTTATTCAGAATTTTATTTTTGAAAGTATCTTCCTCCTGGGTTGGCTTCCCCTGTAGAACTTCATGCAATAAGCTAATGCCAATTTTTTTCTCTGAACCTTATAAATCTGATTTCCCAAAAATTCAAACTCAAGTTGGCTTTCTTCTCTTCTACTTCATCGTGAATTCTAAAATGGAATGGTCACTTCCTTCCAAGGTACCCATTATTCCTCTGTCAACAGCATTTCTTCCTAATGGATCAGAAACAGCTCTAGAAGATCTGTTCCCATCTTCTGAATGATAAAATTACTATTAAAGCAAGCCAAGAAATTCTTAACTCTTCTGTTTTTGGAAGGGAGAGAATCATTGCAGATTTATGGATTGTTGAATTTTTTTTTACTATTATATCATGTCTCAGTAGTATATTTGTGATGTCTTTACTCAAATTCCTTACCTATTTTCTTTTCCTTTTTCTTTTTTTTTGTCTAGGTAGTCCTTGGTATCCCCTTTACTCCTACTTCTCTTTATCCAAATATTCTTTACCATGTTTTCTCACCTTGAGTTTTGTATTTACTTAATGTACAAAGCTAATCTTTATCCACCTTATACCACCTCCCACCCTCCTCCCCTCCATCATTTCCCTTTTACTCTGGTTCATTTTCAGGTATTAATCTTCAGATGCAGCAAGGTGGAGCCACTTTTAAAGCTAATCTCTGACACATATTGTCTGTGTGACCCTGGACAAGTCAATTGACTTCTCAAAATTCAGATGAATAAAAATACCTTGGTAACAATTTCCTTAATGGAGAATTCCCTATAGTAATAAAATCTCATCAAGAATGTATCTCTATTTCCATTCAGAACCATATTTCAATCATGGCTCATGTCCCACCAAATTATGGTATTATCTATGATCACATATCTAGGATCACTCTTGTATTAAAAATATCTGGATATCTTTGCTTGCTCCTTATACTTCATACTTTTTAATATAGAGACATGATATCATAGGTTTACAGTTTTAAATTAAATATTTATTTCACTAAATATTTCCTATTAATATACAAAAATTGAAGAAAAATATTTTAAACTTTTGAATCCCAAATCCTCTCTATCCTCCCACTCCTCCTCTTTCCTTGGGTCCTTCCCAATCTCTTTGACTTTCAACTATACATGTTAGGTCTTGTAAAACATATCACCATATTTACCACCACAAAAGAAAACACAAATACAATAAAATAATAAAAATGAAAAATGTTAAAAAATGTATGCTTTTAAATTGGAAATCAGAATTCATTAGTTCTCCCTCTTGAGATGGACAGCATTTTTCATCACAGGTCCTTTGGATCTTAGATGATTGTCTTTATCAGAATACCTAACTCCTTCACAGTTTATCATCTTTATTGTTACTACTGTGTAGAATATTCTCCTGACTCTGTTCATTTAACTTTGCAGAAGTATTTATGTAAGTCTTTCCAGGTTTTTCTGAAACCATCCTGCTCACCATTTCCTTTAGCACAATAGTATTTCATCACAATCTTATTCCACAGCTTGTTAAGTCCCTAGTTGATGGGTCTCCTTTTAATTTCTAATTCTTTGCCACAAGAAAAAGAATTGTTATAAAACTTGGGGGTTTTGTATTTTTTGGTTGTGTCTTTCTGTGACCTCATTTGGAGGGTTTGCCATTTCCTTCTCTAGCTCATTTTACAGATGAGAAAACTGAGATAAATAGTGACTTGTCCAGGATACCACAACTATTAAATATCAAAGATCAGATTTGAACTCAGAAAGAAGAGTCTTCCTGACTCCAAATAACTGTAGCACCTAGTTGCTATAATTATTTTTCTGTGTATCCTAACATTACTATGATAGAGCTGTTGTGAATTTCTGACATGAACCTTGAAACCCTGGACAGTTTGACTGATAATAACAACAATAACAACAATAACTGATAATAATAACAATAATAATACATAATAATAACACTGTGTTAAATAAATTACAGTACTAATGAAGATTTGTTTGCATAAATGGAAGAATTTATGACATTGTTTGGGAGCAGGAAATTGTCAACAGAAATTATATATTGTTAACAAAAATATCAAATCAAGATATAGGATAGAATTATGTATAAACAACAAAAAAAGGAACCTGACCATAAAAAGCTACAATGAGGTCAGGAAAGGTCAATTCACAAGCTAAGAAGATAAAGAAACCACAAAGTCTCAACTAAAAAAAATATTACTGTACATAATCCCCACTACAATTCCTGGATACATAGAGTCCCTTGATTATTCCTTTACTTTGCTACTGCTCACCTCTCACACCTATATTCTCATCCCCCATGATATGGATTATGTTGATCAAATAAGGACAGAGGTGATGATTCCAAGATAATGACCATAGAGGTCATATGAGCAAAAAGAAAAGCAGCTGGAAAAGCACAGTACTTAGGAATTAAGAAAACCAGAATTCTCAGACATTTACTAGCTATGTGACCCTAGGCAAATCACACAATCATTCTGTCTACATTTCTTCATCTGAAAGATGAGTATAATAATAGAACCTACTTTATAAGTTTGTTGGAGGATTCATTGGGGTGACATATGCAAAGCTTTTTAGACCTCAAAATACTATGTCAGCATAGTATTTATATTAGCATTAGTGTTATTACCTTAGTAAGCTCCTCTACAATTCTCCTCCAATAACTTGATATAGCATGTGTATGACCCTTGATCTGTAGAATATAAATTCTAGTGCATCATAACACGTTGAAAAGATTTTACATATACAAACAGCAAAGAGTTCCTATCCTTTGAAGACCAACCTCCCTAAGTTTTAGAGAAGTTCATTACTTAGAAAATTGGTCACTAGATGATAAATATTTGGGGGCATAATGAATCATGAAGACCATCCACAAAGATATGGAAAGGTTATAACCAGTATTACTTGAGAGAATATGTAGACTGATGAAATTATGGAACTCATAAACTATTGAAGTATACTAATGGCCTAAATGACCTTATTGCCAGAGTTGGATTTCTCTAGGGAACACTTAGACATTCTTCCATTAAGCTTGACCTGATGTTCCATCTACTTAGTAGAACACAGTCAAAACACTACTGGCTTCCTTTTCTCAAGACACAGAGATATGACATCAGTATACCTCTGAGAAGGGGGTATGTCAGGGCCCAAATTCTGCAGACTTTACATAGTGATGATATTCTCATACACCAGTGGAGAGCCATATTCTATCCTTTTCTAGTTTAGTATAATCACATGAAAGAGGGAATTGAATTCTGTATACAGAATTAGTAAGGCAGAAAAGCAGACTACTTTAAGCCTCAGCAGTATCTGCTCCAAGGAATCATTCTGAGTTGAGACAGAAAAGAATCTGGATGAGTGAAAAATCAAATTCACAGACAACACAATAATAGTTATGTTCATATAGCATTTTCAAGTTTACAAAGCAATTACAAAGTAATAAAAGTATTATTCTAATTTTACAGATGAGAAAACCAGGATCACACAGCCAGTAAACTTCCAAGTCAAGAATGAAACCAAAGTGGAGCAAGTAGGTGTCACAGTGGAATAAAGCACTGGTTCTGGAGTCAGGAGGATCTGAGTTCAAATCTGAACTCAGGCACTTAATTACCTAAATGTGTGACCTTAGGCAAGTCACTTAACCCTGTTGCCTTGCAAAAAAAATGAAACTAAAGTCATCATTGATCTAGATCTATAAAGGTCCTCTGAAGTCACCTTCAAAATCATGATCTTGTGGTAGAGAAGCCAACTTTACAGTGTCATCTCTCCTGGAGTCATCTGTTCTCTTTCCCTATTGCCACTTTCCAAAATCCAATGCTGGATAATACCTCCTTATCAGTGTGCTCTGCTCACAAGAGAGAAGGCACACAACTAGACTGGCAAGCTGTATTACAGATTTATGCTACATAATCTTAACTGAATCCTCACTGCTGTACAACAATCCTTTCACTCTTCCTTGATTTACTCTTCACAGCATCTTTCCAATTTCCTCAATCTGTCCATAGTTCCCTTCTCCTCCTAAGCAGAAGACCTCATTTCACTGGAAAAAAATTGGAGTCAATCTTCCTGGGTCCCTTCTTCTTCCCAACTCTGTACTTCAAATTTCCTCTACTTTATCCCCCTCTCTCCACTGTCTATTCCTCTGTTCTAGGCTGAGGAAACCCTTAACTTTTTTACTCATGTCATTAATTCCATCGACTTCTCATGAAATTGCTCCTTCAGTCATCTCCTTTTCCTAATTTTCAATTTCTTCTTAACCACTAACTCTCTTCCTACTATCAAATTCCTCTCTAGAGGTGATGAAGACCTGAATTTGGGTACTAGTTTATGAGTGGAGAAAAGACAACAAATCCAAGTTATATTGTGGAGACAGAATCAAGACCTGGCAACTTGATTTTTTTATGAAGGATGAGGGAGAAGGAAAAATTGAGACTCATTCTGAGGTTGAAATTCTGGATGACTAGAAAGATAGTAGCAACTTCAACAGACATAGAGAAACTTTAGATGAAGGAAGGGTTTAGTAAAAAGAAACAATGAGTTCTGTTTTACATGTTAAGTGTGAGATGGCTAAGGGACAGCCAAGGAAACTAAAGTATTGTAGAGAGAGTAGGGACATTTACTATTTTATGTGACCTAGGCAAGTCACTCAATCAGTCTAAGTTTCTTCCTCTGAAAGATGAATATAATAATAGTATCTACTTTATAAGGTTGTTGTGATGATTAGTTGGGTTGACATATGCAAAGCTTTTTAGACCTCAAAATTCTATGTCACCCTAGTATTTATATTAGTATTATTACCTTAGTAAGCTCATCTTTGTCCTATATCTTTTGTGCTTTTCACAAATTCCTAGAAGAATCAACTATACTCTTACCTCCACTTTCTCACCTTCTGACTTCCTTGTAATATGTCTTCTAATTCTAATTCCTTAACTGAAACTATTCTCTTCAATGACCTCTTAATATTATACAAAATATAATGACCTTTTCTCAACTGCTAACCTTCTTAACCTCTCTGAAAATGATGAATTGTGACCACCCACTCTTCCTTGATATATTTTCTTCCTTTGGTTTTTTGACATTGCTGTTTTGTAGTTTTTCCTCCTACATATCTAGCTATTCCCCACCCCACCCCCATCACCTTTTAAAAAAATGTTTTTCCAAGGCAATGGAGTTAAGTGACTTGCCCAACATTGCACAAGCTTGGTAATCATCAAGTGTCTAAGGCTGGATTTGAACTCAGGTCCTCCTGGCTCCAGGGCAGGTGCTCTATCTACTGTGCCAACCTAGCTGCCCCAGTAGCCTTTTTATTTTTTTATTTTTATTTTTTTAGGTTTTTTCCAAGGCAATGGGATTAAAGTGGTTTGCCCAAGGCCACACAGCTAGGTAATTATTCTATCTGAGGCAGGGTTTGAGCTCAGGTACTCCTGACTCCAGGGCCAGTGTGCTATCCACTGCACCACCCAGCCACCCCATCCCAGTCACCTTTTTAAAAAATTTATTTTTAATTTATGGAATTGAAACAAGAATTTCCATATCATATTATGATTTTTAAAATGATTGCACATGAAATTGCAAATCTATACTGTACAACTTGCTATTCCCTTTAAATATATTATATTTATAACATCATCATGTAAATTTCTTTTTCTTTTTTTCCTCCTCTTTTCTCCTCACATCCAAGAGACCTTTGCCCTGACAAAACACATACTGTTGCTGGACTTGTCATCCGTGTCCTGTACCCTATTTCCAATGTACACCAGGCTTCTATCATGACCATCTTCTCTCCTCTTTTAATCCTCAACATAGAGGTACAAAGATAAGAGTTTAACTGTTTCTTTGGCCAAAAAAATAAAATCAATGACACACTTTTGAGTTTAATCTGCATTATTAACATTTTCCTTATTACTTTATGTTTAGACAATCAACAAAACAAAAAAACTAAAGCTTTTTAAAGCCAGTTCAGTTATGGATGAATATATATATATATGTGTGTGTGTGTGTGTGTGTGTGTGTGTATACATACATACATATTCCTATTTATATGTATTTAAGATCCAGATCTAGATTCATAGAGCTCTATCTATTTATATCTATCTAAAGATATACCCAGGCCTACTCTCTCTATTATACTTTAGTCTCCAACTGGCTGTCCCTTAGCCATCTCACACTTAACATGTAAAACAGAGCTCATTGTTTCTTTTCCTAAACGCTTCCTTCATCTTAAGTTTCCCTATGTTAATTGAAATTGCTAATATCTTTCTAGTCATCCAGAATTTCACCCTCAGAATGATTCTCAATTTTTCCTTCTCCCTCATCCTTCATAAATAATCAAGTTGCCAGATCTTGATTCTGTCTCCACAATATAACTTGCATCTGTTGTCTTTTCTCCGCTCATAAAACTAGTACCCAAGTTCAGGTCTTCATCACCTCTAGAAAGAATTTTTAAAACAACCTCCAAATTTAGTCTTTTCTCTGTTCCCAATGATCCTCCACACAGTTTGTAGTTGATGCTTCCAAAGCACACTTTTGACCATGTTACTCATTTCAACTCAAAAAACTACAGTGGCTATCTATTACCTTTTGGATAAAATACAAATAATTTTTAAAGGCATTTAAATTCACCTACAGTATGGTTCCAGATTACTTTTCTAGTCTCCTTAAACATTATTCTCCTTCATACGCTGGACCTTCTTGCCAAACTGGCCTTATTTGGTATAGCTCAAGATATTCCTCACCTGTCCTTGTTTCCTAGCTACCTTCAAATTTCAGTCAATTAACACACCACACAGGCAATATGTAATAATCCCCTTATACCTCAGTTGCTAGTCACTTCCCCCTAAAACAATTTGTTGTATTATATTTTCAGTGTACATGTTTTTGCCCAATAGAATGTAAGGCTTTTAAAGAAGAAAATATGTAACTTCATTTTTCCTTATATCTTTGGCACCTAGCACAAAGTCTGACTCATAGTAGGCACTTAATAAAAGTTTGTTGAATAAATCTAATAAAATAAAATTTTACAGATGAGGAAACTGAGCCATGAAATTATAAGTGGCTTTTCCATCAAGGATGAAGTAGTTTTAAAAAAGAGCCAATATTTGAACCCTAAGCTACAAATATGCTAAGAAACACTATAGTGATAGTGAGAAAGTATCAAACTGGCAAATATTGGAAATAAATCCTAGAATGCATCTCTCTATGTGACATAATAAAAAAATGCTTAACTTGAGTCAAAAACCCTATCTATAACTACACTAATTTCTAGCTGCATGATTTTTGACAAATCATATCACTTTTCTGGGGGTCTAGTTTCTTCTTGGGAGCTCCTTGGAAGTAGGAACTGTTGAGATTTTCCTACTAAATTCCTAGAATTTAGTATATTGCTTAATATAAAGTAAATGCTTTAATAAATCTTCATTAACATTTAAGAAAGACTTAAAAGTTGATTCTTAGAATGGTAGTCATCTAGTCCAACCAGTGACTAGAATTTACAATCAGAAAAAAAATTACACTTCTTTTGAATAGCTCCATTTACATCAAGGTTGTCCTTCTATCTAGCTGAAATATGGATCCTCATTACTTCCATCCTTTGAACACAGAATCCAGTATTTCAAGCTTTGGAGGAACTTCAGAGACAATGTAGTTTAATGTATATCTGAGCAAGAATTTCCCTAACAACAACTTTAACAAGGAGTCATCTAGGCTTTTAGTTAAATATCTCTATTGAGATCCATTTCAGGATTAAAAAAACTAATTGTTGAAGAGTTTTTTCTTATAGAAATCTAATTATGTGTCAGTAAATTCTACTTTCTATTACTAATTCTTCCCTAAGAGACAAAACAAGTCTAATCTGTTTTTCCCCCCTCTAAAAAATTGAAGACTTACTATCATGTTTCTCCTAAGTTTTCTCTTTTCTAGGCTAAAAAAATCTAGTTCCGTCAGCTAGTCTTTATATAACATGATGCTTCTTGGTTATAAATTACTACTGTATAATCATCTATATACAATTTGCTGAACTAACCCTCAGCAAAACTTGAAACTAGAGGAAGATTTTTCTCTCTCTGATTAATAACCCTGTTCTCCTTTTAGGGTCTACCCCACCCACTCCACACACTGACTGAAATCTTTTTCTAGTGAAACATATGACGGAATGTCAAATGATTCATTTCATTGCTTGAAAATTGTCTTTAAGAAAAAATTTGGGTTGGACACTGGTCCAAAATATCTTAGAGGAGGCTCTAATTCATGCATATTGGACTAGATATCTTTTATGGTTATTGTACCTATTTTTGATGTTGTTCAGTCCTTTTAGTTATGTTTGAATCCTTGTTACCCCATTTGAGATTTTCTTGACAAAGATACTGGAGTAGTTTACCATTCTTTCTCTAGTCATTTTACAGCTGAGATAAATAGAGATAAGTGACTTGTCCAGAGTCACACAGCTACTAAGTGTCTAAAACCAGATTTGAACTCAGTAAAGATGAATCTTCCAGACCCTAGATCTGGTGTTCTATCCACTGTGCCCCATTATACATTTTGGATTATATAATTTGCTTTCAAGAAGGGAATGGAAAGTAAGAATAGATATATCATCCTAGTGACACCCTAATTTGAGGATAGAGTTATCAATTTACCTCACAAAGCAGACCATTTCTAAAAGTCTTCTATAAAACAAATGAGAGATAGCAGGCACTGCTAAATTTTTAAGACTAATTACCAAAATGGAAAAAGAAACATCCATTTTTGTGCTGAAATGAAACTTTGAAAGCATCTTCTATGCATTCAGTTCAATTGACAGAATGGAAACCAATACCTTCAAAGTTCATAATGGTCACCCCTGTACCATCTGCCAGGCCTTTCACCCGCTATTCTGCTATTCTCCAAAAACTAGAACTTTCTTACCCTCAATGTTTAGCCCACACTCCATCTCACCAATCTTTGGCATCTGCCTGTGGCTATGCCCTTAATAATTCTCAGGTTTGCAATCTTCCCTATTTCAAAACCTAAGGACCATTCACATTAGGCTTGCCATTCACATTGAATCTATACCTCTTCATATATATGTGCTTTTTTCTTTATTACACCAAAAGTTTCTTGAAGGCAAGAAGAAAGTCATTTTTTTAATATTTGTGACCTCAGCAATTCCCTCAGTACTTGGCATAGACTAAATAATAATGAAAAAAATCTTAGGATCATAAATTAAGCACTGGAAAAGGCCTTAGAGACTTAGTCTAGCACCCTCATTTTAGAGAGAAAAGAAACTGAAGAAAAACTGAGGCCACAACATGCTTAAAGTCATATAGCTAATAAATGTTCAAAATGGACAAGCTTTACCTAACTCTATTCTCATGAACCATCCAACTATACTATGTATTTTCATTCATCTGATTTTAAGGATGAGGAAATGGACACCCCAAAGAGGTGAGTGCCTCATTAAGAAGAGAGTTTTTTTAGTTATGCCATTCCATAAATACTTAATTCTTCCTTTTTTTTGTAGATACAGTTTACATAGATTACACTAATGCCAATAGCAGGGATATAACAACACTGAGATATTTGGAGGCATGTCTCCATTTCAGGATACCCAGGTTCCAACTTCAAGTTCCCTTCCATACATTTGTATCTGTCCCATAAGTATTTCTAGGCCCTGTCAGTACAAAATTCTTACATAAAGCCCTGGCCACCTGTCAGTGGCTTGTGAATTGGTAACAGCTGTTCATATGCCCACAGAGTGCTCAGCCAAAATATTTAAACCACAGTAAGACTGCAACATAAAAAGGTAAGAATGTGTTTTCAGTTTGAGGATATTTTGAAGACTTTTTTTAACCCTTCAAAACACACATTTTATATAAATAGAGAAGACAAAAGAACTCCTTAAAAAAGAAAAATCCAGTATCAGTGAGAAGCCAGAATAATTTCTGAGTTTAAAAGTATCTGATGTAATATTTAATTACTGAAAAGTTTTGTTAGATTCTCCCATTATTCATAAATATTTAAGGAAAAGGCAAGAAAAGGCTAGTAGGGGAAAGAGAAGAGTCTTGTATTTATAGGATATAGTAACTAAAAAGACACTTCAAATACATAAACTTTAACTCAGAGATTATCAAAAGCCAGACGATTATCTAATAGAATCTCATTTTACATAGAGCAACTGAAGTCCAGAGAGATTAACCAAGCTTGTCCAAGCTCACACAAAAAAATTAGCAGCAAAACTGGAACATCACTAAGCTTTCATGACTCTAAGAATAGTATCCTCTCCTTTTACAAATGCAGGCTAAGTCTATACTTTAAGAAACTTAACAATTTTTTTAAATTTGTTATATAAAAGAAAGAAAAATAGGTGTGAATCCTTGTATTTTTTTTTTGCTATTTCCCTAAAGGTATATAAATACTTGATAACCTGAATATCTTTCCAAAGGCACTGACGGCTCAATTTAAGTCAATTCCAAAAAACATTTAATAGGTGAAGACCATGTACCTGGGAGCAGCTAGGTGGTACAATGGATGGAGTCCAAGAAAAGTATTTTCCTCCCTGATGTATCCAGTCAAATTAGAAATTTGCCCCAGCTGAGCTTGCTGCTTTTATTTAAAGTGGTCTACAATTCTAAACTCACTCTGGGATACTCAGGAAGTTCAAGTATTTGGTGCTACACCCATGGTACTTTATGAATGTTCCTTTGCTAACTAATTCCTGTGCCTCAGGGAAAAAAGAAAAAAAGGAAGTACAAGCTAGGATTCAACTTAACACCAAAAAATGAAAATAAAATACTGACCTGAAATTACACAAAAATTAATCCTTCTGTTATATGTGCCAGCTCATTTAGTCATTTAGATTCTCCATGATCTCATTGTGAGCTTTTCTTGGTAAAGATACAAGAATGATTTACCATTTCCTTCTCCAGCTCATTTTATGGGTGTTATATGAATGCTTATTTCCTCTTTGCTATTCTTTTACATTTCACAAAGCACCTACTTGTTAGTTCCTGATTTTTGTATAACAAATTTATTTTATTTTCAATTCATGGAAAAAACAAGCATTTCCAATAATATGGCACAATGAAAAAAAGATGATTGCAATGAAATTGCACATCTCCAATGTACAACTTGTCATTCCCTCCAAATATACAACAGTTATCAAAAAAATTTTCCATCCTCACCTTCCTGACTCAAAAAAAGGTTACCATTAGAAACAGATAGGTATTACATAAACATACACACGCACACATATAGCATCTTTCTTCATATGTCTATCTTTGTGTTATTAGTTTATTAAATTGTATTTAGGTTTTTGATAATGCAAACAGCTCACAGATTTGACAAAAAGCATTTTAAAGACATCAGGATAGAGAAAAGACCTGGGATTTCACTGGAATAGGCTCCTTCCTTTAAGGAAACTCCCTCTGTCCATAAAGATCAGCACCTTCTCTGCAACTCAAAAATTAAAGGAAAGTGAATAAGGTATAGACAGTAGGAATCTGTTAGAGCAAGACTTGAACCCAGGTCTTCCTGGCTCTCTATCCACTCTTGTTAGGCTGCTGCTATTTATAAATTTTAAATATAAATTAAATATTTCTTAATATGTAAATCACTTCTTAAATTTATTTATGAATCATATCTGACATATAAATAATGTGCTATATGAATTTGTTGTGTCTTTCTCTGTGTCTGACACTTCCTGACCCCATTTTACAGTTGAGGAAAATTAGGAGGTGGTGCCAAGATGGTGGAATAAAAGAAGGGACTTGGGGCAGCTGGGGGCACAGTGGATAGAGCACTGGCCCTGGAGTCAGGAGGACTTGAGGTCAAATCTGGCCTCAGACATTTAATAATTACCTAGCTGTGTGGAACTGGGCAAGCCACTTAACCCCATTTGCCTTACAAAAACCTAAAAAGAAGAAGAAGAAGAAGAAGAAGAAGAAGAAGAAGAAGAAGAAGAAGAAGAAGGGACTCATCTGAACTCTCTCCTAAACCCCTCCAAATAACTTTTAAATAATGACTAAACAAATTTGAGTGTAATACAGCCCACAAAAACATGGAATGAGACAATTTTCCAGCCTAAGCCAACTTTGTTTGGCAGGAAAGGTCTATTGCATCAGAGTAAGAGAGGACCACAGTCCAGTCAAGGCCATGCCAGGGCAACTCCAACACCACCACACCAGAAACAGGCCTTGGGAGTCACAGAATCACTAGCTGTAGCAGCTGCTGCCAGAGCTTTCAGCCTTTAGACATTAAAGGGGTCGAATAACTGATCAGAAGGAGATTTCAGGGGTCTCTGCCAGCAAAACACTCTGGAGGGGGCGTGGCACAGTGGATAGAGTGGATAGAGCACTGGCCCTGGAGTCAGGAGTACCTGAGTTCAAATCCGGCCTCAGACACTTAATAATTACTTAGCTGTGTGGCCTTGGGCAAACCATTTAACCCCATTTGCCCTACAAAAACCTAAAAAAAAAAAAAGCTCTGGAGCAGGACTCTGTTGCTTTGCCCATATTTGGATCCTGTTGCTGTCCCAGGTGGTGGTCCCAAGATGAGGAGGAGCTATAGCATCAGAACTTGTCTGAAGGGAGCCAGTACCCTCTTTGCTGTTCAGGGCAAAACTCACAGACTCAAAGCACAGGCATAGAAGAATAGTAAACATACTTTCCTTAGATCATGCTAGCAAATAGCTGCACAAAACCTTAGGATAGTATTCCCTCCACCCTGGAAGCAGAGCCCTACTAGAACAAACAAATAAAAGGCTGGGGAAATGAGCAAACAACAGAAAAAAATCTGACCATAGGAAATTATTATGGTGACAAGGAAGATAAAAACATACTCTAGGAACAAGTTAACAGAGTCAAAGCTCCTACATCCAAAGTCTCCAAGAAAAATATGAATTGGTTTCAGGTCACGGAAGAACTGAAAAAGTATTTTAAAATCAAGTAAGAAAAGTAGAGGAAAAAATTGGGAAGGGAAATGAAAGTCATGCAAGAAAATCATTAAAAAAAGAGTCAACAGGTTGGTGAAAGACAACAAAAAATACTGATGAAAATACCTTAAAAAACATACTAAGCCAAATGGTAAAAAGCAATTTTAAAAAAAAAATAGTGAGAAGTATGCCTTACAAAGTAAATGGCCAAATGGAAAAATTCACTGAAGAAAATAATTCCTTAAAAATTGGAATTGAGCAAATAGAAGTTAATGACTTTAAGATAAATCAAGAAACAATAAAACAAAACTAAAAGATTGAAAAAATAGATAAAAGTGTGAAATATCTTTTTGGAATACAAGGCAAATAGTAACTTGCCCAGAAACTTAGAGCTAATTAGTATCTGAGGCCAAATTTGAACTCAGGAAGAGTCTTTCTGACTTCAGGCCCATCAATCTAACTATTGTGCCACCTAGCATTTCTAAGTATATGATTATAAATAGATTTATATATAGAAGTGTACGTATCATACACCTGACAATAATGTATTGCAACTGTTCCTGTGTGTCATTATTAAGAAAGATGAACAATATCAGCCAGTTTCCTGGCCAACCATAACACAGGTACTTATGTGAAGTGAGGTGAATTCTTAAGAAAAATTTTCATAGAAAAATCAGAATTTTGCCAAAAAAAGTTAGGAAGGATTCAAAGATAATTCCAAGGATACAAGCCTTAAGGATTAGGATTTCTCATCTGAATCTATTCAATAAATATCAACACTGAAGAAAATGTATTTCTGAAATGTCACCTAATGACATATGCTCAGGTATGCAAGAAAATATGCTATAAACTCTGGTTTTAAAGCTAATTTATTCACCTTTAGTCATTATTGTTCCCTCCCTATTGAAATAGTACCAAGTAGGGCAATACAACCCAACTCTATTTTTATTATGATATTTTAGTGTGGGTTAATCTTCTACCACTTATCAGACACCATAATAAAGTGCATAGCTACATGGTGGACACCAAATTTCTGGAGTTGTGATTTCTACAGCCCAACAGAAAGAAAAATTCTATATAAATTAGATAGGATAAATGCTTGTTCAACATCATGTGGAGCATCAATAGCTAAGCTGGGAGTCAAACTTAGAGCTCCCCCCACCCCAAATTAAAAAAGGATGAAAAACTCTGGACTGAAAACTATGCACAATGTATTACTGTACCTACCAGCGGTGATAAAGGTTCCTCCAGCTGCTTTAAATAGAATGTGGCTGGCAAAGGGAGCAGCACAGATGATGAAGAAGGTAGCAATTATCGCCGCCATAACACCAAGGAGAAGGAACACTGCCCAGAAACCACGATAAACTGGAAACCCAGAGGAAAAGAAGAGAAGAAAAGGCGGGGGGGACATATTTAGTAGACAATAAAGTTTCCTTCTTGCTTTCATTTTTCTAATTGCAAAACCAGCAGCCCTTCTATGACTGATCCTAGGATACAGCTAATACCATGTTTATTCAATTAAGTTGGACTCAGATTTTATCCAAGAGTCATGGAATAAATGATAGTACACTACAATCAAACCTGGATTTGGGATATTTGTACCACACACATACTTAATATACTTAGGGAATTAATTCTCCCCAACCATATTTCACATTTTAGAAGTTAAGAGTACCAAAGCTGCAGGCAGTATTCTTTTGAACGACTGCCCAGCTGGATCAGAGATGTATTCTATCCCAAATGTAGTCAAACATAAAAAGACATTGAAATTCTTAGCACTAGGACTCAAAAAAAATCACATCCACACACCCCAACCCTGATAAAATGATTTCTTTTCTAACAGCAAAGCATTCACTTGAAAGCTGGTAATATTCACCAACTGCAGTCTTACTTTATGGATTGCCCATCTTTTTTTTTTCTTTTAAATATATTGTAAAGCAACAAAAATGGCAAGAAAAACTCAAAACAATGTTTTCCAAGCATAATTGAGCTTTAAAATCAGATACATTCAGGCAGAAAAACTCTGTCCTAATATTTGTACTTTGTTAAATTCAAAATATGAAGTTTCAGAAGGCTCTTAGTCAAGGACAAGCAATACTGAATTAATGGATGCAGCTGGTGATAAATGGACTGAGGGTTTAGCGACATATAGTAGCCAAATAAAAAGGGTTTCTAATGATCATTTTTGAGCCGGTTAATTGCACATCTATTAAACAAATTCATCACTCTCCAAAGGCTAAAACACTGAAATAAATTCTTCTTGTAAATTTAAGTGGGGGGCCCTCAATGGAACCTATTAGTCAAATTATGAGTTCTTATCTGCTGTGTTGCAGAATAGGAAAACAGAAAGTGCAGAGAGAAAGGAGGCAAAATTCTTTTTTTAAAAGGTCCACCTGGCAAAGCTGAAATAAGTCAATCAAGTGGAATCCTATCAAATGAGAGAGGTAATAGGGAGGATAAGGGGAGCAATGTAGAGAAGCAAAGAAGTGACACTGCTTCTGCTATTGCAGCTAAAGTCATCAGTCAATCAATCAATAAGCACAGCAGGAAGTGAATATATATGTTGGAATGATTAAGACTCAAAAACTTTGGTCTGAATTACCTGGTTTAACTTTATACATCACCTGAATTATTCAATTATTCTAGTATTGATTAGTAATTAGCAATTGGTCAGCTTTGTGTAACATATAAGATTGATTGAGCCTAATGTTTCAGATGGCACAGTGACTAGAGTGCTGGGTCTAAAAGCAAAAAGACTCTGCATCCTGAGTTCTAATTTGAACTCAAATCCTCCCAAGCTGTATGACCCTGGGCAGGGCATTTCACCCTGTTTCCTCATCTGTAAAATAAGCTGCAGAAGGAAATGGCCCAACCACTCCAAGACCCCAAATGGGGTCACAGAGTCATACACAACTGAAACAACTGAATGACAACATTCTTCCAAACAAAGATTTCAATAAACTACTTATCTTAATATAATTGAAAGATATTCAGCTTGGCATAAGTGGTGGACAGCCAGATGACCTCAGGAAGAAATTCAAGTTCAAGTCTTACATACTGTAGAATCCAAAACAAGTCATTTAACCTCCAAATGGACTATTTATAGAGAACTTTCACATGTGGTTATCAGAAGAATTGGTAGGACACTTTCAAGTTTTCTCTGAAGAACTTGGGTACTGATTGTGAGACACTGAAGAGACTGGTAAAGAACCACCCAACATGGTGTATCTACATCAAAGAAAGTGCTGGGTTCCATAAATAAAGTAGTAAGCAGCACAAATTCAGGGACATTTCCATCCCAGATGTTCTATCAGATTACTTGATCTTGTATTAGACTGTTCAGCCAATCACCCATGGTGCCCTGAACCCCCCAACATTGTAATAGAGTTAGTTATCTTTAAAAAGTACAAGACGAAGACTTCCAGGATGGAACCAAGATGGTGATGCAAAGCTGGGAAGCTCCTGGAGCTTTTCCTAAAACAACTTTGAATGAAGCCTCTAAATAGATCCTTAAAACAACAGAAGCCACCAAAAAAAAAAAAAACAATGAAACAACTTTTCAGTGAGATAACTTGGAGGAACTTCAGGAAAAGGTCTGATGTGTTGGGTATAAAGGGAGTAGAGCCCAATGTAGGCGGGAGAGCTGGGAAGTCAGTGCTAAGGTCCCAGCACAGCTCTGCCAGATGTGAGGGTCCCAGAGCTCCGAGAGCAAGGCTTTGAGCCCTGGGAAGCTGGTGCTGCATAGGGTTATCCTAGTGCAGGGAGCTACCCAGGAGTACTGGAAATGCCAGAGTGAAAAGCCAGGGACCAAAGCCCTGCCCCAGCAAAACAAAACAAAACACACACACACACACACACACACACACACACACACACACACACACAAATGCAAACACACAAACACACACATAATCTTGGGATTATAAACCCTATACCATAGGAACAGAGCTCAACCGACAGAAACAAACAAAAACAAAGTGCTACCTATTGTTAGCTACTATTCTAATAGGGGTCATAAAAATGCCATTTTTTAAAAAAGGAAAGCAGCGACAAAATGCTTACTTGTAAAATGTCTTAAGGGGTCTCAATTTCAAAGCAGACATCTTGGAAGAGCACAAAAAAGGATTTTTTTTAGGTTTTTGCAAGGCAAATGGGGTTAAGTGGCTTGCCCAAGGCCACACAGCTAGGTAATTATTAAGTGTCTGAGACCGTATTTGAAAAAAAAGATTTTAAAAAAGAAAAAAAGAGAGGAAGAAGAAAAATGGAAAAAAGAAATGAGAGTCATTCAGGAGAATTATGAAAAGTTAATTGAAGAAAACAAAACTGACCAGCTGAAAAAAAATTAAAATTAACCAACTGGAAAAGAAAACAAAAAAGCTAACTGAAGAAAACTTTTGAAAACTAAAGATAATTTACAAATTATTGGTCTACCTGAAAGCCACAATCAGAAAAAGAACCTGGACATTATCATGAAGGAAATTATCATAGAAAACTGCCCTAATATCTGAGATAAAAATAGTCCTTGAAAGAATATCTCAATTTACCCGTAAAAGAGATCCCAAAATAAAAAAGCCAAGGATATTATAGCCAAATTTCAGAATTCTCAGCTAAAGGAGAAAATACTGCAAGCAGCAAAATGAAGTAATTTAAATACCAGGGAACAACAGGATTATAAGCCTCAACATTAAAAGATCAGAGAGCCTAGAATATGATATTCCAGAGGGCAAAAGAGCTTGGATTTCAATCAAGTATATTTCTTCAGGGGAAAAGTTGGATTTTCAATGAAATATAGGGCTTTCAAACTTACCTGGTAAAAAGATCAGAAGTGAACAGAAAATTTGATCTTCAAATATGAGACTCAAGAAATGTATAAAAAGGTAAATGGAAGGGGGGGGAGAAATGTTAGTTAACTCTTAAGAATTGTTTTTCTCTTAGGACAAGTGAAAGGAATATATTTAGACAGAGTATATGATCAAACTCTTGGTTCTTGAGGGTTGCATTTATATTAGGAAAATTAGAGGGGTTGTTCTTGAAAAGAGAATGTGAATTTAAATTATGATGTAAGGATCCTAACGGCTCTTGAGAACTGTACTTAATATCAGCATAGTTGAAAGGAGAGGGTACAAGAAAGTATAAAAAAAATTAAGACATGAAAAAGAGGATTATATCAGGAGAAGAAGTCATTAAAGGATAAATAGCACCATATGATGAGACCTAAAGAACCTATTATAGTGAAGGGGAAGAAGGGACAATGATTAAATCTTACTCTCAATAGATTTGGTTCAAATTGGGAATAACATGACATTCTCAAATAGTTTAGAAATTTATCCTACCTTTCAGGGAATGGGGAAGGAGAAAGAAAAGAGAAGATAAGGATGATAAAAGGGAAGGGAGAAGTAAAAGTAAAGATTAAGTTAAAGTTAAGAAAAAAGCAAAGTGGGGCAGCTAGGTGGCACAGTGGATAAAGCACTGGCCCTGGAGTCAGGAGTACCTGAGTTCAAATCTGACCTCAGACACTTAATTACCTAGCTGTGTGGCCTTGGACAAGCCACTTAACACCATTTGCCTTGCAAAAACCTAAAAAAAAAAATTATTGAAAAAAATAGATATGCTCTAATTTGAGTGGGATTCCCTAGGAAATCGTATAAAAGTGTTCATAAATGTGTGTATTCAACAACATAAACATACTGAAAATAACATCCCAGCGCAGCATTTCTTATCAAAAGTTAGTCAGGTATGCTCAAATTCAGAAAGAAAAATGTTGACAAATTTATCCACTAAAGCAGCATTTCTTCAACCATAATGATAAACTGTCAATATATAATCTAGGGGCGGCTAGGTGGCACAGTGGATAAAGCACCGGCCCTGGAGTCAGGAGTACCTGAGTTCAAATCTGACCTCAGACACTTAATTACCTAGCTGTGTGGCCTTGGACAAGCCATTTAACACCATTTGCCTTGCAAAAACCTAAAAAAAAATTATTGAAAAAAATAGATATGCTCTAATTTGAGTGGGATTCCCTAGGAAATCGTATAAAAGTGTTCATAAATGTGTGTATTCAACAACATAAACATACTGAAAATAACATCCCAGCACAGCATTTCTTATCAAAAGATAGTCAGGTATGCTCAAATTCAGAAAGAAAAATGTTGACAAATTTATCCACTAAAGCAGCATTTCTTCAACCATACTGATAAGCTGTCAATATATAATCTAGGGGCAGCTAGGTGGCACAGTGGATAAAGCACCGGCCCTGGAGTCAGGAGTACCTGGGTTCAAATCCGGTCTCAGACACTTAATAATTACCTAGCTGTGTGGCCTTGGGCAAGCCACTTAACCCCATTTGCCTTGCAAAAACCTAAAAAAGGAAAAGTAAAGTAAAAGGAGAAAGGGAGAAGAAAAGAGAAAAAATGCAGGTAGAAGGGAGGACAAATTGAAGGATGCAGTAGTTATAAGCAAAACATTGGTGAAAAGGAATAAGGAGAAAGGAGAAAGAAAAGTACAAAAAGAGAAAGATAGAATGGAGGGAAATACAGAATTAGTAATCTTAACAGAAGCAAATTAAAAACTAGAATCCTATAATATATCTATATAAATACACTTTTGAAACAGAGACACACACATAAGGCTAAGGTAAAAACATGGAGCAGAATAAATTATATTTCAAATGAAGAAAAAAAAGCATGGGTAGCAATCCTGATCTCAGCCAAAGCAAAAGCAAAAATAGATCTAATTAAAAGGAATAAGGAAGAGAAAGACATTGTAAAACTTAAGGTTAAATAAAATATGTATTTGTGAAATTTTATGAAATACTTCTTATAATGTTCCTCAATTTGGGGAATGGCTGAACCAATTATGGTATATGAATGTTATGGAGTAGTATTATCCATAAAAAAAATGAATGGACTGATTTCACAAAAGCCTGGAAAGACTTGCATGAACTGATGCTGAGTAAAGTGAGCAGAATCAGGAAAACACTGTACATGTTAACAGCAACATTGTGAGAAGATCAACTATGATGAAAGCAACTTCTCTTAGTTCAGCGAAGGACAATTCTGAGAGACCTGTTAAGAAAAATGCCATCCATATCCAGAGAAGAAATTATGGATTCTGAATACAGAACAAAGCACACTATATTCACTTTTTAAAACTTCTTTCCTTCTCCAGTTGATTTTTTTAAAATTTATTTTCCCTTTAGTTCTAATTCTCTCATGACATGACTAATATGGAACTATGTTAAACACAATTGTACATGTACAATTTATATCAAATTGTTTGCTGCCATGGGAGGGGGTAAAAGGGATGCTAGAAAAATGTGAAACTCAAAAGCTTGAAAAACAATGAATGTTGAAAACTATCTTTGCATGTAATTGGAAAATAAATTTACAAAACAAAACAAGAAAAGAAAAAGAATAAACAACAGTTCCAAGTAAGACCATAAACTACTAAGAAGGTGTGACTATTTGTCTTGAAAAAGGGACTTACCCTCCTACCAAGATTTCCCTGCAGCAAAAGTATAACAAGCTTTCAATTTGTTTGTTAGTTATTTGGAAGAAATCAGCATTTCTTTCTGCCACAAACTACTCTGTCATGCTCAAAACTCAATCTGGGATTATTTCAATCTGGGATCCTTGTGTTACAATTTCCACAGTTACATGATTCGTATATTGGCATAACTGGGATATCTTGAAATTCTTTTAAGATTTTACTTGCATTTCACTTTATACTACAAAATATTCCTGATGCAGGGATAGAGAAGTGGTTTCCATTTAATGTACCCAATCCAATGGTGCCTATAAAGGATATTATGAGTAGTAAATAAAATTAGCCTGAGGATTCAAAACACTTTTTTTGTGATTGAAAAGGGGTAGTAGAACAAAAAATATTGAAAACCAATATTTTAGGATAACAATACAAATGTAATCTATACATAAAAATTATCTCACAAAATAACACATCATAACTGTAAAATACAGAAAGCACTAAAATCTGAGGTGATTAGGGATAGATTTCTGAAAGAGGTAGCAGTTAAGCTGTACTTTGAAGGAAACTGGGGGGTGGGTTTAAAGGCAGATCAAGAGCTAACCATTATAAATAAAAAAGACACAGATAGTCTGGGGTCTTGCATAAGTGAAGTGAAATTAGGATTGATTACAGATCAATGAAAGTACTCTGAGATTTTGACTAAGCTAGATAGTGAATAACATTTAAGTTTTTAAAAAGAAACTTGTTCTCTAATTTTTTCACAGGTAGGATTATAAGGATATATTTATGAAGCACTTTAAGTTTCACGAAGAAATAATAAGTGTATATGTGTGTGTGTGCGTGTATTTGAAGTCTGCAATGTTTTTTCTTTTTTCCTTAGGTGTGAATAGATTTCCAGCAGGTGTCCTTCACTTGCTAGTTTTCAAACTTCTTGAGAAAACTGTCTATAATCACTGTCTCTGCTACCTACTCACTTTACTGTAATCCTTCTGTAATCTGGCTTCAGACCTCATCATTCATTTCAAAGTGTTCTTTCAAAAATCATCGCTGATCTCCCTTAATCACCTAATCTTCTCTAAATCTTCATACTTTCTTACTTCTCTGTAACCATTAAAATTGTTGGTCACCCTCTTCTCTCCCCCCTCTCCCCTTATTCTCCTCTTTATCTGTCTAAACATTCTTTCTGTTTTCTTTGCTAGTTCTTTAGCCAGGTCATGCCCACTAATTGTGAGTGTTCTCCAAAGGTGTATCCTGGGCCCTCTTCAGGTCTTGAAATATTTTTGATGGTGATGATGGTGATGATGATGATGATGATGATGATGATGATGATGATGATGATGATGTTTGTCCTTTGTTCTAGAAGAAGACCATGAAATCAGGGAGGTAATGCCATGACAAGCACATGAATTGGGTTTGAATAAGGGAGTGCTGTGCTAAATCACTAGTTCACTTTCTCCTCCAGAGTCCTCTGGATCCAGTGGCCATATATAAGTCTGGACAACTAGAGATGACCTTGGATGTGGCAGTCAGGGTTAAGTGACTCGCCCAAGCACATAACAAGTAAGTGGCAAGTATCTGAGGTTGGATTTGAACTGCTGTCCTCCTGACTCCAAGGCCAGTGCTCTATCCACTGTGCCACCTAGTTGCCCTTTATTTTTAGTGAGCTCATCAGTCCCCAGAGGTTCAATGATCACTCAGATGATTCCCAGATGTATATATCCATCTCTAATCCTGAGCTCTAGTCTAACATCACCAGTTGCCTTATGTGCATCTCAAATTGGATATCTCCTATGCATCTCAACCTCACCATGTCCAGAACATCTTTATCCACATCTTCCAAACTTCCCTATTACTACCATCATCATCTTTCCAATTAGGTTGGCAATCTCCAACTCCAGTATCTTCAACTCTGTTGTACTCCCTCAGCATATCCAGTCTCTTGACAAGTCTTCTTATAAACCTCTCTTTTTCTACCTCACACTGCCAACACCTCACACCTTCATTACTTAATTGAGATTTTTCTTTCTGCCTGAAGTTTCTCTCTACTCTACTCTCTACTCCAATCCATCACCTACTTAGCTGTGAATGAGATATTCTTAAATTCTTAAAATTCTGACTCTGTCAAATACTCATCCCCCAATAAATTCCAATGGCTCCCTAGCACCCTCAGCATCTAGCAAAAAAGAAAATCTTGTTTGACCTTTAAAGTCCTTCATAATCTGGTCTCTTCCTACCTTTTCAGTCTTCTTACACCTATTTCTTCTTCCTGTATTTTATAATTCAGAAGCAATTGACTTCTTTTCTTCATTTTATACAGCACTCTATCTTCAAATTCAATGCCTTTACACTATGTACATGTATGTATGTTGGCATGTTCCTTGAGGGCAGGCATTATCTTTTTTACTTTTTTTTATATTCTCATCTTTGTACAGTATCTGGAAAATAGTAAGAGTTTATTTAATAAGTGTTTGTTGATTGATTGATCTATATATACTTCTTTTTTCTTTTTCTTTTTTTTAAATTTAAGGCAATGGAGTCAAGTGACTTGCCCAAGGTCACACATCTAGGCAATTATTAAGTGTGAGGTCAGATTTGAACTCAGGTCCTTCTGATTCCAGGGCTAGATGCTCTATCCACTGCACCACCTAGCTGCCCCTCCTATATACTTCTTTACTCCCAAAACAAAAAAAATTGTATAGAATATCAACAAAGATCTTTCTGTGAGGAATTAAATAATATTAGAAAGAAAAGTTCAGAGACTGGACAATCCTTTATGATGAAATTAAAATTTTAAATATAGAATTTTAGGAAGTCCTCCTTTTTTTTTCAAACTCAGTCTTACAAATTCAACTGAATCATTCCTTTAGAAACTTGGTTATCATGACTACCCTATATAGGCACTACAGTTAAGTTAAAATGTCTTCTCTTCAATATTTCTTGAAAAATGTGCATAGCCATATGAGGAGCAAGTCTAAATGGAATACACAACAATTCTGAAGTCAATTAAATAAGCATATCATGTAAATACCCAGTTCTATTTCTACCACTTACTAGCTTTATAATTATCCAAGTCATTGAGCATTTCTGGGCCTCTGGGCCTCATCTATAACCTAGATATAATATTTTCCCATTCTAAAGTAATGACACTAAGTCAAATTTTGAGATTCCTACTATCACTAAAATTTACCATTTGATTTTTTTGGTTTGGTCATTAAAAAGGACTTAGCAAAATATCTTCACTATGAAATTCAGACTGAATTTCATGCTTCACTTCTCTTTATTCATAGGAATATATTAAGAATAATGCAGTACATCTAATACAACCTAGGGTATGGGTTTCATGAAAAGATTGCATGGGGTCCATGAACTTGGATGGGAAAACAGTTACATCTATTTTCAACTAACCTGTAATTGAACTTTCACACTTCCTTCAAATTTTAAAAAATATTATTCTGCGGGAAGTGGGAGGGGGGCTGGGTGAGAAGAGATCCATAGGTCTCTCCTTTCTGCTAAAACATCAAAAATATTTAAGATCCTTACTCTAATACAATATATTCTCACATTCCATAAAAGCATTCTTGACAGTTGACTGTACACTAAGCATGTAGAATGACTATCGCATTATATAGTATCACACTAAATACAAATATATTGCTAAAATGTGTTTGTATTATGTGATATAATTCAAAATGTTATAATAACCTAAGTTGTACTTCTATTAAGTCTTCAAAGCATAAAGCAAAATTTACAACATGGCCTAAGCAAACTGCACAAGTAAATATTGGTGGAGTGAAATGGTCCTTTGAATTTATAAAATAGCTAGCTTACAATATTGTTTTTTAGCTTTTTGCAAGGCAATGGGGTTAAGTGACTTGCCCAAGGCCATACAGCTGGGTAGCTGAGGCCAGATTTGAACTCAGGTACTCCTGACTCCAGAGCCAGTGCTCTATCCACTGCGCCACCTAGCTTCCCCTGGCTTATAATATTTTCAAAGAAGGTGAATTAAAAAAAAAAATACTTTCATGTATTTGAACTAAGAAACTTGAATGAAGAAAATCTTGCCTCATTGAGATTTTTTTGAGACACTGTCATTACTAGAAAGTGACCAGAAGACCTGATTTCCATTCTCTCTTTCTGCAGCAAAGAACCCAAGCAAATCTCACCACCTATCACTTTCTTTCTCTGAAAAATATAGGGGTCCATTCCAGTCTTAACATTCTGTAATTTGGTGGTTTCAATGAATTTTGAGCAGTAGTTTGTTATATAAATATTTGGTTTGGTTCTCCTGAAGTACTTGAAAAACTCTTTTAAGCCTCTTCTCGATTTTGCTCACATGACTAATTTGCCTTAATAGGTTCTTTCTCTGAAGAAAAGATAAGTAAATTTCAGTTCAAGACCTGTTTATAATTTTACAAATTCTGAATTAGGAAGGCAGAAGTAATAAAATTTTATTGAACTACCTTATGTCACTTTCCTGTTTTCATTTTCAAGTCTTGTGCATTTGTGGGTTCCAACAGCACATTGGTAATGAAAAACTTCCTGTGATTCCATTATTTCCCAGTTTTATTCACTAGAAAGTGCCTGATGTCAAGATTATGCAAATAGAATGCTCAGATTCAAACACAAATAAAATGCAAAATCATTGATATTTTTAAAAAAGAGGTTAAACCCCAAAATAATTTTTTAAGCGTAGTAGGGAAGCCATCTGTTATGAATTTTCCAGATAAGTAAACTGCAAAACTGACAGTTAATGCTGTATCTGAGGTGAAAAAAAAGAAAAAAAATTCTGAAACACATGAAAGATATGACAGAAGTAATGGGGTAAGGCAAAATAAGCAGTGCCCTTAATCTTATAAACTCTATCCCCTTTCCCCAAAAAATGTACACTATATTTATATAGGTACACAGTGTTCCCCATTTCCCCCATCAATAGATTGTAATCTTTATTAGAGTGGGAATTTTGTTTTTGGTTTTATAATGCCCCACATCTAACAGTACCTGCCACTGAATGACATACTTATTGAATGATGGAATAAAGATTCAGATTTCCAGCTCTTACCCCTGTCAAGTTGCGTTACCATTTTCAAAAGACCACTGGATTGGGCATTAGCAGATCCAAGTTCACTTTGTTAATGATTGGCAATTATCTCCTAAATTTGTCTTTCTATACTGACCAGATTGGAGGCCAAAATTCCTTCAGAATTTCTATTCTTTCTTGAATTCCCTCATTTCAGAGAGGTATAAGGATAAAAGCCATCCTCTGAAAGGAGAAGACCTGGTTCTAGTGCCATTTATTATGAATACTAGTTAAAAGTCCAGGGACAGTCCATCATTTAACTTCTTAACACTTCTGGATAACTCTCTAGAAACTTCAAAGTAGTTGCAATCTACATTGTTAAAGGGAATTTCCTCTCTAGGAGTTATTTATATATAAAATCATAAGTCCAGATCCACCCCCCCCAAAAAAAAAACCCACCCTATTCAAAGGCAGGATTCCAGAGACCGAGAATAAGACAATAGAACAGTCTCTACCCTCAAGGAGCATTGTCCTCTACTAGTGTGGTTCTCTTCCTATCTCTAGGCCATAAAAATTAGGGGTCCAGACTAGTGTAACACCAAAAGAGGACTTGACTCTGTTATTAGAGAACCTGAATTCAAATTCTTCCTTTGTCAATTATTATTTATGTGACTTTGGGCAAATCACTTGGGCCTCCCTTTGGAGATTAGACTAGTTGGTCTCTAATGTCCCTTCCAGTTCTCAATCTGCCATTTTATTTCTGTACTCCCTTTCAATTCTAGGTCATGCCTTTAAATCACAGATTCTCCCATTTTCAGGGTCCTCATTGTTAACTGTGGACAACATTTGCAAAGCCTGCTTCATAGGGTTGTTTTGATGAAAGTGTTCTCTTGAGGATTGGGTATGATTTTGTTGTTGTTTTCCTTTGTATACTCACCTTCCTGAAATTAAGGTACTATTTGAGAAAGAAGGATAAAAAAAAAACAGTGAGTAGAAGAGTAGAGCTGCCCCACCAAGTGGCCAGTTCCAATTGGATAGTTAGCTCACTCCTTCATTCCTTCCTTCCATCCCTCTCCTTTCTCCCCATTTCCTCTCCCTCTGTTCACATAAGGTGGACATACAGAGCACACCTGTGCATGCTCTGCTCAAAGGAATGTCAGTTTTGATATCTGAAACCTCATGAGATATTTTGGGGTTTACAGGTTAGATTTCTTTTTTCTGGACTATTCTTTAAACCCAAACCACTCTGATTCTTATTGATTAGCCAATAATAGGTGCCAATCTAAGCCTCAGGTCATTGTTTGGGTTCTGATGACTCAGAATGAGTATACATAGCAATTATTTTTATTTTAGCCAGAAGCCCTTAGAGTTTTCCTCTGCCAGATTGCTTTTTTTAACTAGGTAAAAAAAACCATTCTTTGCCTCACTTCTTACCTACTTTTAAATCGTTGAATTGGTCTTTGCCAAAGTCAAACTGATCCCTAGAAAGGTCATCTCCAGTCAACCTGATCTTTATCTTGCCAGTAGACCTGATGGCTAAAGAGAAGAGAGTGCTAGTGGTGACTGCACAAACCTCACTCACTTAATTCACTTGCAAGTCATGGAGTGTACTTTCTGAAACAGTACCTGATGTCCTAATCCTCTTCAAGAACAAAGGACAAACAATAATATACTTACAAAATAGTTCAGGGTGTAGTACATGCTGTTTGCTTAATAATTGGTTATCATATTAAATTGAATTTTGATTGATGTGGCATTGAATGAGTAAATTAATTTAGGAAATATTATGTTCATATTGGCTCCTTCTACCAATAAACAGTATATTTCCAATTGTTTAACTCTGGTTTTATTTAGGTAAACAGTTGTTTGTATTTATATTTGTTGATACTGTAGTTATTCAGGTT
This sequence comes from Macrotis lagotis, assembly GCF_037893015.1. Lineage (NCBI taxonomy): Eukaryota > Metazoa > Chordata > Mammalia > Peramelemorphia > Peramelidae > Macrotis > Macrotis lagotis. The sequence goes on from NC_133663.1 coordinate 196,463,325, forward strand.
TATCTAACTTCTTTTTGTGACCCTTTTGAAATTAAATTTGTTTTATAGTTGTTTCTCAGTTGCGTCTGATTCTTTGTGATCCTTTTTGGAGTCTTTTTTTTTATTGGAATGGTTAGCAATTTTCTTCTCCAGTTCATTTTACACATAAGAAAACTGGCAAACAGGGTTAAATTACTTGCCAATAAGTGGCTAAGCCCAGCTATGAACTCAGAAAAAAGTCTTTGTAACTCCAAGCCCATGTTCTATCTATTGCATCAACTATTTGCCATGTGTATCTATAAGGTTCTTGTGTATACCTTAGAAAGGTATTTTACATATTATGTAGTTTTTAAATGGAATTTCTCTTTTTTTCTATTTTTTATTGGGATTATGTGAAAAAACTGATGACTTGTGTGGGCTTATTTTATATTCTCCAAATCAACTAAAGTTATTAATTAACTCCTTTAAATAGATTTTTAGATGACTCATTAAAATTATATAAGTATATCATAATAGTATTTAGGAAGAGTGATAATTTTACTTCCTAGTTATCTATAGTTATTCTTTCAATCTCTTTTCATAATCTTAGTGCCATAGAGAACATTTCTAGGATTGTGACACAAGAGAAATGGTGATGATGGACATCCTTTTTCATCTATGGACTTGATGGTAAATCTATCTTATTACATATAATGATAGTTATTTTAGATACTTCCTATTGTAAGACAACTTTTTTTATTCCTGTTCTCTGGGGGTTTTGACAGAAATGTATGTTGTATTTTGTCAAAAGCTTTTTTTCTGAATCATTTCTTTAATCATATGAATTTTGTTAATTTGTTAATGTGATTACTACTTTAATGTTTTAGTCATATTAAATCATTTTTGATATATTAACTCTTAACTATAACTAATCTGGCAGAAATGCAAAATTTTGCAAAATATTTTTATAACCCCTCTAGTTAATATTTAAATTACTTAATATTTTGCATCGAGGCTCATTAAGGATATTAGTTTGAATATTTCTTTTTTTGCTTTTAACTTATTCTGACAAGTTAAAATTCTGTGTTTGTCACAGAAAGATTTTGGTAAGATCACTTTTTCTATTTTTGCAAACTATATAATATTGTAATTAATTGTTCGTTGAAAGTTTGATAGCATTTATTTGTAAATCCACCTGGTACTGGGCTTTTTTCCCTCCTCCTTAGGAAATTTATTTACGGCTTGGTTAATTTCTTTTTCTGAAAATGTCATTGTTCAAACTTTCTATTTCCTATTATGTTGAGTATTTTACATTTGTGAAAATTTCGTGTATTTCATTTAAATTGTTGGTTTAGGGGTGGCTAGGTGGCATAGTGGATAAAGTACCAGCCTTGGAGTCAGGAGTACCTGGGTTCAAATCCGGTCTCAGACACTTAATAATTACTAGCTGTGTGGCCTGGGCAAGCCACTTAAGCCCATATGCCTTGCAAAAAATAAATAAATAAATAAACCTAAAAAAAAAAATTAATTGTTGGTTTAGTGACATATACCTGGGCAAAAATTGTTTCTAATAGTATCTATTAAGTTTTCTTTATTTATTATGTATTTTCTTTTTCATTTTTTAAATTGATAATTTTTTCTCTTTTTATTCAAATTAGCTTATGACTTATCTGTCATTGTTTTGCTTTCTTTGCTCCTAATTTTATTCAATATATCATTAAAATTTTGTTAATTTCATCTTTAATTTTCAGAATTTCTATTTTGTTTAATTGGAACTTTTAATTTTTCTGGTTTTCTACTGTTTTTAATTACATTCTCAATTCATTGATCATGTTCTTTCTCAAATTTGAACTATAATCTCCTTAATGGGTATGTGAAAGATGCTTTACCCCTATATAAATGTCTTTTGTTTTACTCTTATTATTATTACTACTTCTGTTATAATCTAGAACACAGACCCATACAAGCTGGATGATAAAATGAGAAGATAATTTTCTTCTGAATTCCAGTTTGGAGGAAAAAAAGCAAAACTCCATAATTAATCACATGTATTGTCACTGTTGTCATTTCATTTATTGGGAAGAATATAATTACAATTCAGTAATAATACCTCTTGGACTTGGGTTAATTTAGGATAATCAAAGTCTGAATTATGGAACACTTTTTAAAAATAAGTTCAGGTTAAAGGCATTTTCAGATATACAGATATTAACGCCAATTCCCTACTAACAGAATGTTACCTTTCAGGGTCTTCTTAGGCCTGCTTTGATGAATATGCCATTATAATTAGAACATTAATTGTCTGAAGGCAACTGGAAGTGGGAAAGGATTTCAAAAATAGTCTCATCCCTTAGGGAGGTCAAATAGTTCCCTTCAAGTTCATCTGTACAATTTACATAGCAAATTATCCTTTAATAAACAGTGGAGAAGTAAAGGTCAGTCCTAATAAGAATAGGTTCCAAATGAGTAAGTTCAGAATTCATGATTTTCTGTTAAATTGGGTAAATATTTTATTTATAATTGAAAACAAATTTAGGGTTATCTATTTAAATTTTTTCTTCTAATTTGCTTTAGACAACTCCCAAGCTAATTCAGAAATCCAGGCCTATGTTTCTACACATTCCTAAGAATGTCGAGAGTGAAATACACTATAACACATTCTAAATTTGGCCAAAACAAAACAACGCCCCCCCCCCCCAAAAACAGCTCCCCAAGTCACAGTCATCAGCATATGTTGCAATCACTTTAAACAGAACATGTCTGCTATGCAGGCCAGCAAGCTTTTCCTTCATCTCAGTATACCACTTGTCTTGGCAATGTCATGAGAACCTAAAAATACAGTAATGCTTGGATCAAAACAGAAGGACATGCTGTACAGTATGTCAGCTTCTGAATTCTACAGTTATTCAAAGAGTGAGTCAAATTCTCTGCTGTAAGAGTCACTCTCTGGTTGGGTACCTTTGGACATTGATAAACTTTTTTTTTCTTTTCAGGTTAAGAAATGAGTGTTAAGAAGACTAAAAAAGTAAGTGTACTTCCTTAAAATAGTCTTTTGAGACAGTTTTAGAATTGGTCAAGACCTTAAAAGCCGTCAAGAAGAGAAAAACTAAAGATGAGTATGGTTAAATGACTAGCCCAGGGTCACACAATTATTAAATGTCTGACTCTAGACTCTAAATTAAATGTCTAAACTGTAAACTCTAAGTGTCCTAAACACTTAACTACCTAGAAGAGAAAAAAACAACAAAAAACATTGCCTCTCAGCCTTATCACTTTCTCCCTATCTGAGCCTTAGTTTACTTATCTGTAGCATGGAGATAATAATACTTCTAAGAACTATTATGAGTAATTAATCTCTAAATCATAAAATGCTATATAAATTTGAGTTGCCCTTACTACTACTACTGCCACTGCTGCTACTACTATATTACACTACTACTACTACTACTACTACTACTACTACTACTACTACTATTTCTGCTATCAGTGCAACTACCACTACAGCTACTACTACTAATAATAGCAATAACAATAGCAATGAATGAGACTAAAGATAAAAATTATTCTGCTTAGCCACCTTTGACTTATTTTTTCCATTTGTGGTTATATATTGAAAATAATTCACCTATATATTTGTTGTTAAATACACCTGTAAGAATATCTGGGATGAAATTAGATGAAGCCTGTAACTATAGCAGAGAGTGAATTTCTATAGGAATTAAATGCACAACTCTGAAATCATTACCACCATATACAAATCACTACCGAGGTACTAAGGTACTTAGAAAAGATTCCAAGGATAAAATGAGAGAAATCACAGAATTTCATTGTTGCAAGGGAACAAAAGACTACTTAGACTAATTTATCTCTGAAAACCATACTCCTCTAAAACAAAAACAATAAATACTTATCCAGTCCTTGTTTGAAGATCTCTCCATACAGACCAACTCACTTTTGAAATGCTCTAATGCTTAGGAAGATTTTCCTGACTTCTACCCTAAACATAACTCTTTCCAACTTTCACTCACTGTTCCTAATTTTGATCCTAATAATTGAAGTTGAACAGAAAGAGCTTACTCCTTGAAATATCTCTACAAATACTTTGCAGAGTATTTAAATAGTAGAAGGTTAAATACCCAAATGTTCTTTAGAGTATTAATACTTGAACATTATAAGAGTTATCTTTTTTCCTGTATTTTATCACACTACATCATTCCACCTAAATATCTACCCACCACATAAAAATGAAATGACAGTTGAGACCGGAGTTCACAGAAAAGGTTGTCTCTTTTTCAATAATTGTGAATGTTCAGAGACAAACTTTTTCACACACACACACACACACACACACACACACATATCTTCACCTTATTTCACCTAATTTTACATACTTTTTCTATGAAGAGAAGTAATAAATGCAAAGTGCTTTGTAAATTTTAACATATTACATAAATGTCAATAATTCTGATAATTATTTTCTTTCTGTCCTTCTCAATGAAAAAAGTGATGACTTTTTAAGCATTACTATCTATTCATGAAATCTGTCCCTTTATAATTTTATTTTGCCCAGAAAATAGAATGCAGCTCCAGCAATTGTTTTCCTTAACTAGTTGTGTCTACACCTACACCTTTGAGATTCTATTTGCATATACCTTCAAGCAATGTTTCTGTTATAATTCCCTTCTTTTCTTAAAAAAAAAATCCTCCATGTACATGCCTTTCTATGTTCTATTTCCTCCCTAGATTCATTGATTTTCATTTTTATTGAAGTGTTCTTTTCTATATCACACTATTTCTATATCATAGTGCAAAAAAGAACAAGAAACAAAGAAACACATTTTGACTATAAAGAATGTAACAAAGCGAGTGATAGATAATGGAAAATTCTACTTTCTAAAGATATGATGGGAGTATTAGTGAATAAAACCAATTTACATATGGAATTTTTACTGTAAATATTTAGAAAATTTTAACAAACTATCTGAAGAAAACTGACCTTTTGTCCACATACACATTGCCTCATCCTATCTATAACCACTAATCATTAAAGAATTGTCCAAAATGAGGGTTCTATGTCTTATATAAATCTGCTTTATATTCAGATAATTTCTAAACACCACAGAAGGAATTCCCTTTTCTATAATCCTTTGTGTTGCCTGCATCCTTTTTTTTTCTTCCTCAAGTTGTTTTTATTGTAAAATTAGTTTTTTAGTCCTGTCTGACTCTAACCTCATTTGATATTTTCCTGACCAAGGTACTAACTAGACTGGTTTGCATTTCCTTCTTCAGCTCATTGTTCAGATATGAAACTGAGGCACACCAGCTTAAATGACTTAGTCTTAGACAGCTAGTAAGTGTCTGAGCCTGTATTTGAACTCAGGAAGATGAGTCTTCCTGATTCCAAATTCAGTACTCTGATCTATTGCACCCCCTTATATGATAGAAGATATATTGTATATACAATATATATATATATATATATTGTATATTCTGGAGCATTTTATATGAGAACTTAAGAAACAATGGAGAGAATGCTGTCTGAAAAACACTGTCTATCAACCTGAGTGATAGAGTTGATATGATAGCTTTGAAAAGGGGAGACATTGTTCAGCCTTTTAAGAGAAAGACATCCATGTGGATACAGACTCTCTTTGGGAACAAGGTGGGGAAAAGCAATCTCTTTAAGACATGTAGGAGAAGTTAGCTCATGTTCAGCACTGCCTCTCTATAGGCTTCAGGTGATATTATTGGCACCTCTCTCAGGAGACTACAAATCTCATTTCATGACTATCTAAAGAGACATTCTCCCTTGTGCATTTTCTGATAAACTGAACTATAGAATTTCTCTTGATTTTTATTTTCCATTTGCTTGGATAAATGGATTTGATTACCATTCACTATTTATTTTGACCTTTTATGTAATTAGCATTTGGTGAGAAGGAGTCAAGCAAATGAATATAAGCTTTAAGTGATAGTAACTGAAAAAGCATTTTTTTGTTCTGAATCAATTGTATCCAGAAATATTTAGGGAAACAGATGGGTATAATTTTAATCCCATTTTGAAAGGGCAGACTATTAGCCCCATAGCCCCTTCTCCTGACCCATTTCAATGTAATAATCTCAATATTCTCTAGAGAGGAGTGCACAAGATTCCAGAAATATATGTCAATGCTTCCCCTCTCTTTGAGTCTAAATGTTCATAGATTCCACAGAGACATAAGTATTTTATATAGGGAGCACACATCCTACAGTTACATTGGAGAAGAGGTATCATAGTGCATTGGGAAGCATTCTCATGCTTGGAAAACCTATTTAGATTTGAAACCCAGTGAATTACTAAATGTGCAAACATGGAAAAACCATTTCTCTGATCATCTACATCTTCATTCATATAATGAAGATAATGATATTTGTGATGGATATCTCTGAAGGTGCTTTGTAAACTGGATTATGTTATTCTTCAAGCAAATTAATAATTGTATTATTACAGAAACAACATAGCAGTAAGGTTGTCTTTTGAATTATGAGAGAACCAAAAGATTTAGAGTTAGGGTAAACCTTTAGAAGTCATCTGGCTCAGGTTCCTCATCCTATAGAGATAATCAAACTGCGTCTCAACAAGGAAAAGGAAAAGGAAAAGGAAAAGGTGAGACTCCACCAGACCAAACTTAAATAGCAGAACCAGGATGAAAATTTAGGACTTTTTTCCCAGATAGAGTGTCTTAAGATGAAGTCCCACAATTTGATGCTGGGGTCTCTGCTGAGTTATAAGAGTGGTCCAATAAAGATACAGAACCGAAAGTACCCATTAGAAGATGTGATATATTTGTGGTATATATTTACATGTGTATGAGTATATATGCTTGCATCTATGTGTGTGTGTGTGTGTGTGTGTGTGTGTGTGTGTGTGTGTGTGTGTGTGTGTATATGTCTGTGTATTGTTAGGGGTAAGACCAAAGAGTAGATGTTGCAAGAGATTTGAGAAGTATTTTTCCTTTTAGAAATTCAAAACTTGTATAATTTAGAATCCATTCCAAGTGCAAAAGCAACTCATAGTTTAGATGCTGCAAGATAAATATTTCTCAGGGACAGACAAGATAGCTAAGGGCATTACATAGCAGGAAATTCTGATGAGGCAAGAATTCCTCCTCACATGGGGTGGCTAGATGGCACAGTGGATAAAGCACTGGCCCTGGAGTCAGGAGTACCTGAGTTCAAATCTAGTCTCAGACACTTGATAATTACCTTAGCTGTGTGGCCTTGGGCAAGCCACTTAACCCCATTTGCCTTGCAAAAAACCTAAAAAAAAAAAAAAAAAAAAAAGAATACCTCCAGATACTTTCCTTACCAATGAAGAGGCCCTAGCAGACTAATGAGTCACTCTTCCTGCACTTTACAGGAAATATGATCATTGATATTTTCAAAGTTCTGGTTTATTAAATATAGTAGTTAAAGCCATTCTTATATCTCTTGGGGATGTAAAGAATTAGGACCTTTTGTGAAAATGCATAGAAGGAAGCTTTCAATTCCATCTACTTCATTTTCAATCCTACAACATATCCAAAAGGAATTATATAGACTTCTCTGAAAGACCTCTACTGTTGTGTAGCTCACTACTTTTCAAAACTTCTTTCACATTTATCTAAAATTTAAATGTGACTCTGAAAGTTCTCTTATAAAATCCCACATTGGGAATACTGAAGAATTATGTAAGATATAATAACCTCCCTGGATTAAGAACTGATGAAAATTGGGGGGGGGGGGATATCAAGGTGCCAGAATGAAGTGTTGAATTCTACTCATTTCTGCTAGTTAACATTTTCTAACTTAAAATCTTTGCATGGGAAAACTATAGTATATCTATAACTGATACATTCCTTCATTTCGTGTATTTTGTAAGGAGAGGATGCAAGTTGGAAAATTTCCCTTTACTAGATACATGCAAGCTGTTGCATGTAAATATGTCTCTATATTATATAACAACAGCTGTTGCTCTGGAAATAAGTTAACTCCATGCTTCCCAAAATAAAACTGGATTTCCCTCATAGGCTAGACTTCATAGTACTCATAAATTCATCACTTCTTACCTTTTGATTTCTCTTATAAAATGATACTTCATCAATCAATTAGTCTCTCCTTCAGTTTTATACCAGTAGGAGGTAATATATAGTGATAGTTACATGAGTCATATATCTAAATAGCCAAACTTTTTACATTAAGCATAGAAGAAAGCAACTTAAATTTGAGATTAGATAAATTTCCTAAGAAAGTCACTAGATTCAATAATAATAGCTAGCATTTATATAGCCCTTTACAAATATTATTTCATTTTCTCCTCACATCAATCCTGAAAAATATTATTATTTTATTATTATTATTAATATCATCATCATCATCATTATCATTATTTTGCAGTTGAGGAAGATGAGGCAGGCAATGGTTTAGTGATTTGTCTAGGGTAACACCAGTTAATAGGTGTCTGTGACTGGTTTTGAACTCAAAACTGATTCTAGTTCCAGCATTATATCCACTATACCACTTGGTTAAGACTGCTGAAATGTCTTGTTTATTTTAAAGTATCTCTCCTAATAACAGGCCTTGACCAAAAAGAGAGAGAGAGAGAGAGAGAGAGAGAGAGAGAGAACTAAAGAGATGAGAAATTATTTAAATAAATAAGTCAAAGGGTTTTTATTTATCTGTTTCCTATGTGTAAACTAAATTTAATCTGAAAAATAATGTGCTTCTAAACAACATGTAATTTACAAGTAAGTGACTTTCTAAAAAAGCTTGTCATTAGAATCAACTTTAGAGGCCATCTAATACAATTCTCTCATAATACAAATGAGGGAACTGAAAAGTCAAGGAAGATTATAAGATCTGTCTTATATAGATATAGATAGATAGATAGATAGATAGATAGATAGATAGGTAGATAGATGATAGATAGATAGATAGAGATAATAAATCACAAAGATGAGAATCAAACCCAGGTCCTCTTATTTCAAACTCATTATAATTAGAGCTATTATACTCTCTCCCATTTGCAAGTGGTTATTTGTAACTCAGAATATCTTTATATTAACCTGGTTATATAAAGTGATTGAGTTTCCAAGCTAATCATTATTAATGTGACTGAAATTCTGGGATTTTACATTAAAATAGCAACAAAAGATATGACAATAAACATTTTAAAATATTGAAAATGAAATGAAGAGTGTTTTGAGAGTTTGAATCAGGGGCAGCTAGGTGGCACAGTGGATAAAGCACCGGCCCTGGAGTCAGGAGTACCTGGGTTCAAATCCAGCCTCAGACACTTAATAATTACCTAGCTGTGTGGCCTTGGGCAAGTCACTTAACCTCATTGCCTTGCAAAAAAAAAACTAAAAAAAGAGAGAGAGAGAGAGAGAGTTTGAATTAGCTTCTGATTCTCTGGATTTCTTCAGCTCAGCCCCAGAAGCTGCCTCATGCTAGAGATGGCTCACTTTTGTAAGTTTTTCCTTTGATATGAGGAATCTCATGTTTCTGCCTCCATTTTGGCAACTCCTTTTCAGCCCCTAAACTCCTTTAAAACAGGAATTGTCTTTCTTAGCACAGGGTCTGTTACATGGTAAAGCTTAATAAATTCTTTACCTAATCTAATCTCTGTTTTAATGCCAATATTTGGTGAAAAACAGGTTTAATTAGGAGAAAATGAAAAGAAAGATAAAATCTTATGTAGAGCCACTTAGATTGGGACATTTTCAAGGATTGTAAAAGTAGATCATTCTAGTTCTTATTATATCTGTGTTCTGATCAAAATATATAGCTATTCTTTTCTTCTTTCAGATATCACTAGCACAACACTCTCTCATGTTGATCAGTAAAGTCTAGGGTCATTTTGGGGGATTGAATAAATGTAATTTAATTTTCATCTTCCTTCCCCTTTCTCTCTTCCCATTCCTGGCCAGTTATTTCAGAAAAATCCTTCACTTTCTCTCTTTCTTCCTTAAATGAGAAAGATTTCCTGAAGTAAAAGATCAGCATATAGAAGAAACTGGAAGCAAAGCATATTCAGGATTCTCCTGAGATGAGAGTTGGCAAGAGGCATTTGGTAAGGTGAAGGGACGGGGTTGGACAGTCCTCTCAATCACATAGCCTTGTCCTTTAATGAGAGCAAGGATATTAAATGATGGCTTGATAGAGAAGGAAGTGAACATTCATTTGTAAATTACCTGCCTATTACTTGGGGACCCCATTATTATGTACTGGATGACTATTACATCACCCTCACCTTCAAAATTGTCCCTACAAATTATTTTGATTCTGAATATCTAAAAAGAAAAGTTAAAGAACACTTTGCATTTTAATAATTCATATTTATGTAACACTTTAAAGGTTTTTAAAATACCATCAACAACCTTATAAGGTAATTATGAAAATATTAATAGTTTTAGAATTGGAGTTATTTTCCCAATAACTTTGTGACATCGGACAAGTCAATTAACTTTTGTTCAATTAAACCATTCACTTTCTCTTTAAAATAAAGGAGGGCAGTGGACTGTATAGCTTCTGAGGTTCATTCTGGTTCTAGATCTGTAGAATTATATTTTACGGATGTTAAAAATCAAAGTAGAGTTCAAGTGGCTTGCTCAGGGTCTTAAAGACAGTAGTGCTCAGGCTTAAGACTAAAATCATAGGATCACAAATCTGAACCTGAAAAGAACCTTGGGGACAATTTAACCCAAATCCTTCATTTTAGAAATGAAGAATTTTAGGCAAGAAGATTAAATGACTTGTTTTATAACTCTCAGAACAGCACCATGCTCTTTTTCTTTTAAAGATTTTTCAAGGCAATGAGGTTAAGTGGCTTGCCCACAGCTAGGTAATTATTAAGTGTCTGAGGTTGGATTTGAACCCAGGTACACAGTGCCTACTATTGACCAAGCACTGTGCCATGTTCTAAGGATACGAGAAGCAAAAATATGCAACAAAGATATACAAGCAAGCTATATACAGGTTACATAAGACATGATAGATGGGAGCAGGCACTGGAATCAAGAGAGTTTGGGGAAGGCTTCCCATAGAAGGAACACCAAAGAAGCAAGGGTGGTCAGTGGTAGTCAGTGGTGGTCAGTGGTCGAAGTAGAGAAGGAAGAACATTACAAGCATACGGAAAATCAAAATAAATGCCCAGAATTGAGAGATGAAATGTCTTGCTTGTGGAATAGTCAAGAAGCTAGTTTCACAGAATCAAAAAATATGCATTGGGATATTTTAGGATATTTTATTCCAAAGTGACATAATAAACAAATAGTAGCAAGTCTACAGATGGTGTAAAGTAGTGTTAATCATGTAAATACAGTTCAAAAAAGAGGGAGAGAGATGAATATCAGGAGAATATAGGATGCCCACTTGTGTGTGGGGAGGGCACACTTTCTGGTTTTACAGTCATTGATGGGTTTTTATCACCCATACTTCTATTTTCCATTGACTGTGATGTTGACTCTTGGTATCTGAGGTCTTCCCTTCCTCTTCCATAGTTCTTGTTTATTGTACTGTCCTTTCAGTCATGTCTGACTCTTCCTGACCTCATTTAGGGCTTTCTTGGTAAAGATACTAGAATGATTTGCCATTTCCTTCTCAAACTCAATTTTACAGATGAGGAACTGAAGTGACTTGTCCAGGGTCAAACAGCTAGTAAGAATCTGAGGGCAGATTTTAATTCGGGAACAGAAGTCTTCCTGTCTTCAGGACAAGAACCCTATCCACTATGCCACCTAACTGCCCTCACAACTCTTAGAATCTTCCCACACAGACCCAGAGAAACTTCTTGAAATCAGTGAGAAGAGGCACATACCCCTGTCTTTCAAGGGAAGCATTTGCCTACCATTAGCAGGCACTGTTATTGTAAACTGCCAATCAATCCTTAGAGGCACATGGTGCTTTCAGGAATGAACGTGCAGAGAACATAAAATAACAGCAACTGTAAAAAGGAGTTTATGAAATTACAGTTTTGAAGCTGCAACCTATAACTGTAAAAAGTTGATCACGCCAGCATGAGTGATGATGTGAGAAAACTTCGAATGCCACTCTGTGAGTGACACACAAAATTGAACGCTGAAATTAAGCCCAGGCTAGAAACATATATAACAAGCCAGTGAACAACCAAGAACTGATACTGCTGTTGTATAAGCCTGCAAGTATGACAACATCTATATAATGCCAAACATCTGGATAAACAGCAAACATTTCAGTCAATCATCCAGATGTTTCTAACCGCCCAGATATTTGATGTTCTGTAAACAAAACATCTGGATGACTGACTGAATGTTTCACTTTCTATCTGAGCATTTCAGTGTTGTGTATACACAATTTGTTTCTACAGTCAAAGCATAACAAAAGGTTGCTAAAATGTCCTGTGAATTTAAGGAACGTACATACTGAATTCAGTACATATCCACATATGATCTGCATAAATAAAAACCAGCTTTCCCCAATATTATTTGATTTTCTCAGAAAGACATCTCCAAGTTCACCAACCTTCTGATGTAAAACTGCAAACTATTTGATGCGTCACTTTCTATTTGGATTGAAACTGTGATTTACTTAGTAGAATGAGTTCCCTCTTATGAATGCAGTTCAGTAACTCTTAATCTTAAAGAATTGTGTCAAACACTGAAATATTAAACAACTTACCCAAAGTATGTATCATGGATGGAACTAGGTCATCATTGGAACTAGGTCTTCCTGATTCATTTCTATCCACTAATTCACAGATTAATAACTAAAAATGCATTATATTTGGAATCAAATTTTAATTGCTTTTTAGTTACTTAAAACTGTCATATTCATCGGTGCTTCTCCCCATACATAACATTTTGCTTGAGTTTCTTTAATTGGTAGAGAAAAATAACTTGTTTCTTGAATAACTGTTTTACTAATTGAACATAGAATTAAAAGATACCTCAGACCTCACCTAGTCCAATCTGTACCTAAAGCATAAATGCTTCCTATAGCATCCCTGAGCAGCAGACAGTCACTATTTAAATTTTGAAGAAATAACCCTCTAAAAATAACCTATTCAACTTTAGGATAATTATAATTGTCAAGAAGGCACTCCTTATATACTGAGCAATGTCTCTCTGTAATTTCTATTTATTAGTCCAATATTATCAGCCACATAATAATAATGATAATTAACAATAATAATTATAATAACATAAATAGCTGGTATTTTATATAGCACCTAATGTCAGGCATATGCTAAACTCTTTACAAATATTCTCTCTTTTAATCCTTAAAGCAACTCTATGAGGTAGGTGTTATCATTATCCCCACTTTATAGTTGAGTAAACAGAGGCAAATAGAGGTTAAGTGATTTTTTTCACATTCTTAATGTCTAAGGCTGAATTTCAACTCAAGTCTTCCTGACTCCAGGCCAAGCATTCTGTCCACTTTGCCATCTAACTGAAAAGCTGTTAAATAACTTAGCTATGGTCACGCAGGGCAGAGCCATGGATGGAGACCATGTCCTCCAAGATGAAATCTAATACTCTTTTCATTTTACCATTTGAGTCATGTCATTCTCATCTTGCCTTTATAGACAGTTAACAAGCATTTATTAAATGTTTACTAGGTGTTGGACACTAGGGATAAGAAGAAAGGCAAAAATAGTCCCTGCCTTCAAGAAATTCATATTCTAATGTAGCAACACATAAACAAATTGTTCCATATGATAAGGAGAGATGGAGAAAAACAGAGAGAGAGAGAGAGAGAGAGAGACAGAGAGAGAGAGAGAGAGAGAGAGAGAGACAGAGAAAGAGAGAGACAGAGACAGAGACAGAGACAGAGAGACAGAGACAGAAAGACAGAGAGAAGCAAGAGAGACATAGACATAGAGAAAGAAAAAGAGAGAAATAGAGAGACAGAGGAAAAAAGAAAGACAGAGAGGGAGAGGCAGACAGACAGATGAGAGAGAGACAGAGAGACAGAGAGATGGGGGGCAGAGAGAAAGGGAAAGAGAGGTTTGACACAGCCAAAAAAATGAAAAAAAAAGAAAGAGGACTTGGTTTCTTGTGGCTTTGCCACTAATTAGCTGTTACAGTGGATGTAGTACTTAATTTTTCTGTGCCTCAGTCTCCTCCTCTGTAAATTGAGGAAATTGGACTAGATCTCTAAGATACCTTCCAGCTCTAAAACGCTATGATTCATTCCAAAATAATTGTTTCAGAATAGAGTAGGATACTGTTATTTTTAGCCTGTTTCAGTACTAGCAAACTGAAGCATATTATTTGCACAAACTAGGGAGGACACAATGGCATTCTGCAAATAATTTGCCATGCTTATGTACTCTCATTTTTGCAAATAATCCCTTTTGCTTTGCCAATGATAAGTCAGTCCATACATAATGTTCTCCAAAAAAGAACATCAAACTCACAAAGTGAATCTGTAGCTAAGTAATACAGTGCAAGATTATTCACATTGTGACATATTTAAGAATTAATAAGGATCTCAAAACAATTCCAATTAGACAGTAGAATTTTGGAATGGCATGTATATGCTCTTCACAGCTAAAAAGAAAAACAAATCACACATGACCAAAACATAAGGTCAGATGTCTGGGTACACAGTGACAAAAAGAATAAAGTCATCCCATGCAATTATTTCTCAGGTAGAGTTCTGTTGTCACAACAAAATATTCTTCACCCTTTCCAGCATTCCTGAGAGTTTTGAATATGGATTTGATGAAGTTGCTGTAAGTGATGAAGGAGTTACTTATGTGTGTGCCAGAGATGGGTCTGATTATAAAAAATGTGGAATATAGTTTTGTCATTAGATCCAAAAAATGACATAGTAATTATACGTGGAGCTACATAATAATTCTAAGTATAATTGCAGTGCAATTTCTTCTGACATGTATTTACTATCCATCTACACTATAATTATTATGCATGGATTATGTTACCTTGTTTTTTCACGCTCTCCACTATTCCTTTTAGGTAAAGGGTTTTTTCCCCCCAATATTGAGACTTCCATTCTAACTGTAAACTCTACCTCTCCTGTACATGGACCTTAACAAATTAATTACAATATTAATAATAATAACATAATAATAATAATAGCGTGCATTGCCAACTCTCTAGGGCTGCAACCCTTCATTACTTTAGATGTTGCTTTTAAAAGGAAGACTGGCAAGCAAATGGTGTCTTTTTTTAATAATAGGAAAGCATTTGTCCTATTCTTCCCCAAGACATTCTTCTTCTCATTAGTGAGAGAGTTCACACCATATCCACATTCATGGAAATAGGTTCTAATTAGGGTATATAAGGAAATTTCATGTGCTCTCATAATAGGGTGAGGAAACATCCTCCATATATTTGAAAGCCATGTATATATAGCTTATATATACCAAGGTCACAGTGGCAGGAAAAGAAAAAAAAACAGAATTCTGTGATGAGGCAAATAAATAGTCTCCAAACTTATACATCATTTTTTCTTCCTTTTAGTCTGTTTCTTTTTTTTTTTTTCTCTTTTAGTCTGTTCCTATGATTCCATTTTGAGCCACTGAGTGGCATGGTAGATAGAGTTCAAGGCCTGGAGTCAGAAAGACTGAGTTCAAATTCAGTCTCACACACTTACTAGCTATGTGATCCTGAGTAACTCACTTAATCCTATTTGACTCAGTTTCCTCATGTATATACTAGTTGAAGATGGAATTAGCAAACCACTCTAGTATCTTTGCCAAGAAGACTTCAAATGGCATCACAAAGAATAAGAAATGACTAAAAAAACTGATCAACATCATCAAAAATCTTATCTCCTACTCGTGAGATCAGAAAATATGTCTTATTTATCAGTGTTGAGGTGAAAAGAGCACATGATCTGACTATCTCAGTAAAGGATAAGTGCTCCTCTGCCAGATGAAAAGGGAAGGTGAAAACAATTCTCCAGTGAATAAAAGTTGATGTCTAGATTTCTAAGTCCCATCTAAGTTTCAGATTAAGTATTTTTCTTTGGAAGGAAAAGAGGATTACAATGCTTCTGTAGCATGGGCTCACTCCTGATATTTCCTATCCAGTGTGTAACAACCTGAATTCTACACCAGAGAAAGTGAGAAAGAATTTGAGAGGATGAGAGAAGGCTAAGGAATAGTTAAGTGTGGATGAAATTGTTGAGTCAGTTGTGTCTGACTCTTTGAGACCCCATTTGGGGTTTTATTGGCACAGATACTAGAGTGCTTTAAGGGCAGTTGAAGTGGATAGAACATTGACCTTGGAGTCAAAAGGACCGGAGTTTAAATCCAGCCTCAGGCCTCTTACTAGCTGCATGACCTTGGGCAAATCACTTAACTCTGCCTCACATCCAGTGCCATTTCCAGTTTCCAGATTCATATCTAACCATGGCTCTGGAGGAGAAAGTGAGACTGGACACTTAGCACAGCACCCCCTCACTCAAATCCAATTCACCTCTTTGATGTCATGGCCTTCTTTGAGAAGAAAGGACAAATATCAATACTGGAAAGATTTGCTATTTCCTTCTCTAGATTAATTTAAAGTTAAGGAAACTAAGGCAAACAGAATTAATCAACTTTTCCAGAGTCAAACAGCTAATAAGAGTCTGAGGCTTGATTTGAACCTAGATCCTTCTGACTCCATAGAAGCATTCCATCCACTGAATTGTCTAGCTAAATTGTCTCTCCCCTTTCTCATCACTGAGAGTTATACAGCTGACCCTTCCTTTAATATAACCTTTTGTCTTTTCTAGTAAAATTAAATCACATTTAACTTAGAGAAAAACATTTTGGTAGGGAGATTGTTTGAGAACAGAGAAAATAAAAGGAGGCATTTTGTAGTGAGAACAAATTGTTTTATTTTTTGTAAAAATATACTGATATAAAAAGAGAACCAGATAAGGCTATTAGGATTTCTAAAATAAAATTGTACTTCCTTGTGTTCTTCATTACTAAGTTCAGGTGATTATCTTGGCAATCCAGGCCTGTTTTCCAATTATTTACCTAGAGAGTTACCATCACCTTCACCATCTAGACCTTCACCATAGAAGACCTTCTCTGGACTTGCTGACTAACCCTATTCCTGGGTATGGAAGTAGTAGATATCATCACTTGCACATAGTAGATTCCCAATAAATGCTGAATGGTTGAACAATTTCTTTAGCTGGTACATTTTCTCTGCTTTTCACTTTGTCATAGAAGCCTGACAGGAAAGTGTAATATAGACAAATAAGGTGAGAATGGAGGCAGGGTAGGGACTGGGGGTCAATTAATTTGACCAGAGGATGAGGACCAGGGATTAAGGTAGAGTCAGAAATCTTGGAAGAGTGAGCATAGAAAAGAGGCTGTCATGAAGGACTTGTGTTGGGCTAAGAGTAAGATTCAAGGAGTTTTCTGAAATGAAGCTACCATTTGGGTTAGAGCTAAAGACTTAAGGGAAACAGGATATGGTTGATCTAAATCAGGAGCTTTGGTTTTCAAGTCCAGTGTTCTGAAAAATCATAAGGACAGGGATCAGATAGGTGAGAGTCTACTAAACTCTGTTAATCTGGTGACATAAAAGTCTTTTTATTTGGGAGTGAAATTTTCCCACCCAATATGGAGAAGAGCTAATATCCTAGAGAGAAAACAAAGGATAGTATAAAGAGTACTAAAAAATAAATGGAGGTAGGAAGGAAGGAAGGAAGGAAGGAAGGAAGGAAGGAAGGAAGGAAGGAAGGAAGGAAGGAAGGAAGGAAGGAAGGAAAGAAGGAAGGGAGGGAGGAAAGGAGGGAGGAATCAATAATTATGTGACATTTGGTAAATCCTTTAATTTATCTTAACCACAATACCCTCAGCTGTGAAACAAGATCTAACTATCTCACAAGGATTGTTGTGGCAACTGAATGAGATCATGTATACAAAACCACAAAGTGGTAGAGAATATAAGACATCTTTATTATTCTGTTGTTGTTCAGTTGTTTTCAGTTGTGTCCAACTCTTTATGAACCCATTAAGGGTTTTCTTGGCAGAGATGCTAGAATGGTCTGCCATCTCCTTCTCCAGCTCATTTTATAGATGAGAAAACTGAGACCAAAAGAGTTAAAGTGACTTGCCCAAGGTACCCAGCTAGAAAGTGTTTGAGACCAGATTTGAATTCAATCAGAGGAGTTTTCCTGACTCTAGGCTCAGTCCTCTAACTACTGCCTAACCAGTTGCCCTATATTGTGGTATAGCAGTTTTTGAAAATTGTGTGATTTTATATGTTATTCTAAGGCATAAAAAATGTTTTCAGTGACCTTTTGTGGGGTTTTTTTGTAGGACAAGATGAGACAAAGAAAAACTGGAATAATCCAAGGCAAAAATGAACTGGATTTGGAGTCAGAGGACCTAGGTTCAAATTTTGCACACACCCCCACCCAGCAGCACTATTTTTACTTGCATTATGTCTATTTTCACAACATTTCTCATGTTTCCCCCTTCTCTCTATACATACCACTACTCCTCTTGCTCGTAAGGCCATAAATTCTAATTGACTGCCCATCTTTGTCTCTTCCCCACTCCAATTTATCCATCACTCAGAATACAGCAGCAACACTGCTACCCTCCCTCATTCAGAAACCTCAAATATATTATTTCCTTTTAAAAATACTTCTGTTTGGCATTCAGAAGTCTTCATAATCTAACCCTGCTCAATCTTTATAGTCTTTTTATACTTTACTCCCAACCACAAACTGTTACAATACAACCACACAGGCCTATCTGTTGTTCGTCACACTCTTCATTTCATCTCTCTGTCCTCACCCCATGTCTAGCAAACTCTCCTCACTTTCACCTCTTAGCTTCCCTGAATTCAAGTCTCAGATCAAATTTGACCTTCTACTATAGACTTTTTTCTTTTAATTTTAGTGAGTTTCTCTCTGATAATACCTTCAAGCTATGAAAGGGATATAAATACATATATAATATATATATATATGTTTACACATTATATATAATTATTTATATGTTTCTCTTCTTCATTATAACATGAACTACTTGAGGACAGGGTTATTGATTTTCTTTTTATTAACAGAATTTAGCACAGAGCCTATTACTAAAGTAAACACTTGATAAATGAATGCTGATTGATTGTACGATCTGATAAAATCACCTAATTTATAAATAAATATATATTCAGCTAGATGATAAAATAGGTAGAGTCCAGGGCCTTAAGTCAGAAAGACTCACCTTCCTAAGTTCAAATTCAGTCTCAGAACACTGATTAGCTGTTTGACACTGGTCAAATCACTTAACTCTGTTTGCCTCAGTTTCCTTAACTTTAAAATGAGTTAGAGAATAGAATGGTCAACCACTCCAGTATCCTTGCCAAGAAAACACCAAATATGGTCATGAAGAATCAGAAACTACTAAAGAACATGCACTATTTTGGCAAGCAAGGATTAGAACAGAGATGCCTCTTTGTTCAAGGATAATAATAATAATATTGAAAGAAAAAAAAAGATGAGAGTCTAAATTTAAAAAAAAATGTTTCCCTGGTTTTCATGACAAAGTATTTGCCAGTTTCATGAGTCCCTACTTTATTATTATTTGTACTAACCTTATGATTCTTGTTCCCTGAACATAAATCCTGTTGTTCTCTCTGAACCAGAATGGGATGACTAGAATTAGAAATCCTTGCAAAGGACCTTTAAAATGTGCCACTGGGATATACAACTCTTTTAAAGCACAAAGTATCAATTTTATACTGAGAAAAGAAAAGAAATCTGTACAATTATCTTTGTACAATGCCCAGTGTGGCATGGCAAACAAATGAGATTTTGATAATAAATTCTTCCATGTTGATTTATTTAATACAATTGGCCTTGGAGTTGTGTATCTCACTTTCTGGTCAGGTCTCTACACATTACTCAAATGATTCAGGCTGCAAAACTAACTTAGATGAGTAATTATTGATACTTTGACCTATCTGGAGATTAATTTATGCCAAGGGTCAATGGCTTGTGATTCTTCAGAACTTTGTGGGCAGTGACTGAAGCAAGCATGAGAAAAAAAAGACTTGACATTAAGTATTGTATTGATGTTATCATTAAATGCAGTACTGTGTTCTTTGAAAGACCTAAAGTGATATCATAGTGTGGAGATAAAACTGATTTTACATACAAATGAATAAATGGATGGATAATATAAACATTTGTCAAGCCTATTAAATATAAGAGTGAATTAGGCACTAAAATTTTAAAAAAATATTGTGGCCTTCATTGATGACATTAGTGAATTCTGACTCCTACCCTTGGTCAGGCTGACCAGTCATGATTTATGCATTGGTTGCATCAGGCTGACAATATAGGAGAACTAGAAAGTTACTATACTTTCTCTAAAACTCACCAAAGGAGACTATTCATACACAAAGGAAGCTACATAAGTATGTCTTCTAGACAATTATTCTGAGAATCAAGTTGGATAAGTTATACCATTTGTACCAATCTTTTAGCAATAAGACAGAAAAATATCATTTTTATGAGTAGTCAAATAATCAATTGTAAAATAAATTTTAAAACTTGACCTTTTTATTAAATGAGCCATCTTAATTTGGAGCTGAATTTTAAGGTTTTCTTTTAAAAATTTTTAGAGAAGCTATTTTGCCTACTGTCAAAACATTTTAAAAGAATTTTGATCATAGAAAATAGTAGAAGAGTTTTATTAACTTTCAAGATGGATCTCTGGATTATCTATTCTAACCTCCCCATTTTACAGTTGAGGAAATCGAAGTTCATCAAGGTATCTGTCCAAGTTAGAGAGACAGCAAGCTGTTCAAGTAGGTTTTAAGCCAAGGTCCTCTGATCCCATATCCTGAAACCCTCCCATAGCAATATTAGAAGATCCAAGAATCTATTAGATATCATTCCAGGGTTATATCTCTAAGCTTGTGATTTATTTATGGGGGGGGGGAGAAAATATTTAGCTGCAGCTCATTAAATAATTTTTTAAAAATGAATCACAATCTTTTTGATCCAACATTAGTCCAGGTAATTATTCTTTAAAGCAATATTTCCAAGACAGTGAAGTACTTACTGACTGCAGAGTCATAGGAGGTTGAATTGTGCTCATCTCTCAGGAAGGGATATGGGGAGAGGTAAGCATGTGTACAGTTCTTGGATGGTGACTGATTTGCTAGAAATAATCAGAATTTTAAAAAAAAACTTTTGTTATTGAGAAAAGGAGACATTCTTGTTTATAAGAAAGGGAGGGTTTTGGGGGACATAAAAATTGGGGATTACAGAAGGTACAGAGAATTAAAGAAATTGTCCAAGAAATTCTAGACACACACACACACACACACACACACACACACACACACACACAAACCACACACACACCCCTCTACTATTATGTGATTTTTTTTTCTGAACTACTATTATTTGAATGAGGGGAAAGGGTTTGGAAGAATTGTTTCATCTAGATTGTTTGCTCAACACTATCTGCTCCTATAGATATTTTAAATTCAACATGCCCAAAACTGAATATCAGTTTCCTCAAATCTTTTTTTTTGTTTGCTTATTTATTTTTAGAGGAGGGTAATTGGGTTTAAATGACTTGTCCCAAGTCCACACAGCTTAGTATGTCTCTGAAATTGAATTTGAATTCAGGTCCTCCTGCCTCCAGGACTAACATTCTATTAGTTAGCTGCCCCCTTGATCCTTTCTAACTTTCCTGTTACCTTCAAGGGCACCATCAGCCTCCGGGTCAACAGTAATAACAACCGAGGTTTTATCCTTAACTCCTCATTCTCTTTCTCCACCACCAGCCCAAGTCTGGGAAGTTGTCAGGGCCTGTGGATTTTCTCATTCTGATAGTTCTCTTATACAACTCTTTCTCTTCTGATCCTACTATTATACTGGCCCTGGCCCTCACCACTTGGCACCTGGACCAATGCAATACCCTGCTGATTGATTCCCCTGTCTCAAGATTCATCCTCCACTAAACTATTAAGTTGATTTTCCTAAAATACAGATCTGAGCAAGTTACTCCACCCCTACCCTTCATTCAATAAACTGAAGGCGAACTTGTGGAGTCTATAATTTTCCCTATAACTATCAGGACCAAATGTGAAATCCTCTGCTTTGTTTTCAAAGTGCTTCATTCTCTGGCCCCTTCCTACCTCTCCAGTCTTCTTTTATTTTAATTCTTTCCAGAGACACTGGCTTTCTTACTGTCCTAATCTCCTGACTGAGAATTTACCCTGTCAATCATATCTAGAATGAAGTCCCTCCTTACTTCAGTTTCTTTAGCTTCCTTTGAGTCTCAACTAAAATCTCAACTTCATGAAACATTTCCCAGTCTTCTTTAATTTTAATGCCTTCCCTCTGAAGTAACCCCCAATTTAACCTGCATCTATATCTTGGTTTCTTTTTTCTTTTTTTTTCCAATAGGGAAGCTAGGTAGTTCAGTGGATAGAGCATCAAATCTGGACTGAGGAGGATCTGAGTTCAAATCCAACCTTAGACACTCGATATTTACTAGCATGTGACCTTGGGCAAATCACTTAACCCTGACTGCTTCACATCTAGGGCCATCACCAGTTGTCCTGATTCATATCTGGCCACTGGACCCAGATGGTTCCCATGAGGTTATGACTTAGCACAGCCTCCTCACTCAACTCCAATTCACATGCATATCATGGTATCATTTTCCTGATGTCATGACCTTCTTTAAGAAGGAAGGATAAACATTGTCTTATTTATACATTGCTATTTGCTTGATTTTTTTCCCCTTTCTTTCTTCATATCCTCAGAGTTTAGCACAGAGTCTAGCACATAAAAGGCATGCTAGATGAATTAATGTTTCAATAAATTCTAGATTATAATTTCAATCAGCTAGGAAATTGTTTTGAAGGCACAGTCTTCAAAATGGTGATGGATCTTTCTATTACTATCAACATTAGAATAAAACCTTGACTATGCAGATCAGCTAACCAGAACCATCACTTATATGCCTTTTTTGATTTCTATTTGTAGAGAGAAGATAATGTTGAAAAGTAAATTAGCTTCTATCAGGTGTTTATATTTGTTTGGAGAAACAACTTACAAAGAAGTTATGATCTGAAAACCTAGAAATTTCACTGGATCTTCTGTCTAAAAATTCACTTCAAAAATACAGAAAATGGTACCGACATTCACTATAGCAGGAAATATCATTGTTTATCAATTATTCTCCATGTTATAAATGTAAAATATAATTTTATTTTTGTCTCTAAGTACAAGACAGCATAGCTGTTCCCAAATTCTACTCAACTTTGTCAAAGGCCTTTGGAAATCCAAAATAATACATTAACTGATTCACCTTTATCCATATTATCCCTTTAAAGTACTTCCTTAAAGGGCAGCTAGAGGCATAGCAGATAGAGCTCAGGTCTAGAGTCATGAAAATTCCTTTTCTTGAGTTCAAATCTGGTCTTAGACTCTTACTAGCTATGTGACCCTAGACAAGCCACTTAACTCTGTTTGCCTCAGTTCCCTCACTTTTAAAATGAGTTGTAGAAAGAAAATAACCAACTATTCCAGTATCTCTGCCAAGAAAACTCATGAAGAGTCAGACAGGACTAAAAAAATCTGAATCCAAAAGTCTATTAAAATCAATTATATTCTTATGGAAACCATATTACCTTTACCCAACAAGTTAGTTTACTAATGTGTTCAGTGATCTTTCCCTTAATTATAGATTCCACAAGTGTTCTTGGTATGGAAATAACTTCCCTTTCTGTGCCTCACAGGTTTATCATTATAGACACAGAAAGAAAGAGAAGTTCTCAATCATTATTGAGGGAAAAAAAACTTTCTTTGAGTGTTTTTTACTGTGATGCTAACTGACCATAAAGCAAAATTTTTTAAACAAATCAATTTCTGATCTTAAATAAAACATATGAAATACATCTGAGAAAAAGGGTTATGGCTATGAAAATATGTAATTTTCAAAATTATGTTTACATAGAAGGAAATTTATCCATTGACAGATCATGCAATATAGTCCAAACCAGTTTTCATGTCTCTACTACCATTGCTTATGAGATTTTACTATATATACTTTAAAATGTCAGAGATCTAGATATAAAAATGTAAACATCCCTTCTAAAATGTCCAGAGTTATAGATTTTAAAGAGCTATAGTCAAAAGAAGTTTGATTTTCAAGATAATGTTAATAATAGATAACTTGGGGATGGTGATAGAAAGAGGAAAGTTAAATTGTCCCTGGCTGGATGGTGACTCCAAGGTATTTAGTATCACATTAACTACTACCAGTTACCTTTTACAAACACACACACAAACACACACACACACACACACACACACACACATACACACACACACTCACTAAATTCTTTTCTAGCTAAAAGGTGAAAGAAATTATACTCCCAAAGACTGGAAATGCAATTAATTCAGATGCTATAATAACCCAGTGAATAATTTATGTTGCACCATATGAAGTTGTTCTTTTAAAAAAAAGAGGAAAAATGAAGTTAAATCTCACTTACTATACCAGAATTTCCAAATGTTGACTGTGTTTTCCTCAGCAACACCGTTAAACCAACATCTCCAAAAGAAACCTTCATGATGGAAAGTGACATTCTCTACCTGTCCAAAACACAAAAACCATATTATTGGATAGTGTGCAACCAATCTAGTCACATTCAGTCATTTAGAAAAAGAAAGAAAAATATTTTTAATGCTGACTGACAAAACTTCTCTTTGATACATCACATCTCTTGAAGGTAAGAATTCAAACATTAGGCACATTATTCTTTGATTTCCATGAATTCTTTTCCCACAAGAGGGGGGAAACATATACTAGGGAGTACCAAATAAATCATAATCTGAAGAAGAAAACGCACATTATGTTCACCTGAACATTTCCCAACTTCAGTCACAAGCAGCCAATAATCTGACCCAAAAGCCACCAAAAAGAGCAGAACTCCAAGGGCACCAAAAAGAGCTCCAAAAAAGACTGCAATGTTCCGTTTCATCCTTAAGCTACTGGTTTCAGTTTTCTAAAAACAAAATAAAAAAGTTTTTAAAATTTCTTTGCAAAAGCCTGATGCTTAATAACACAGGAGCAACACACTCATATAGAAGAAAGATTTCCCAAGTAAGCACAATCTACTTGAGGAGTATGTCTTTCCTTGTCTTTAGTCACTTTTCTCCTTTACTTTATCAGTCGATGTTTTCCTCTCCTGGGCAGACTCCACTCTGGCAGCTGAGAATGACCTGCTATTTTAAGACATTAATTGAGGAACATCTCGGGGGAGGAGGGGGGGACAGCAAGGATCAGGATCGTAAGCAATCAAAAATAGTTGACCTTCCCCTGACTAACTAGTGTCAGGCACTGTCTCAAATTATCATTGAAGTTGATTCATCCATAAAACATGGAAAGAAGATGAAATAGCAGCAAAGCAATAGGTGTGACTATCTTAAAAAAAAAAGTCTCACCTCAACAAACATTTATTTTAAGATAGTCAATATGAACAGAATGGTAGTACAGAAGTTATTTGAGAAGCTCATCTAAGGAGTATAAATCATAGTTATAAATTGCAATGAATATCTCTTGCTATATAAGATCTACAATAAACTCGATTATAATTACTTACTTATTTAGCTACATTCATTTGTAAGAAAAGCAGACAGTTCTAGAAAGAGATACTACTGGTTGCTCTGTAGAGTTTTAGATATGCTCAATATAAGTTCAGATATATAATTTATTTTTTATTTCCATCTTTATTTCCATTATTTATACATGCATATTTCCAAGTCACAAAATTTCCCTCCACTCTTCCTTCCCACCCCTCCCCTCAGTAGGGAAAAGTCAGGTTAGTATTTTACATTCATATTTTGTTAAACATATTTACAAATGAAGAATTAGGATTAAGGGAAAGAGATATATAGTTGGGGATAATATAATCCATTACCAGTCTAATACAGTTGTCCAAGCTCTCTGGACTGTGAAGAGTTGTGTCCTTCAAGGTTGTTCATCTCATAATGTTCTTGATATGTACATTGTTCTCTTGACTCTACTCCCTTCACTCAGCATCAGATCCGGTAAATCATTCCATGCTTCTCTAGAGTCCAATCATTCATCATAAAATAATAATATTCCATAGGATTCGTGTACCATAACTTGTTTAGCTATTCCCCAATTGATGGGTAACCCCTCAAGTTCCAATTCTTTGCCACTATAAAAAGACAAATATATATTTTAAAAGTAAAAACTCTTAATTAGGCAGCAGAGCTTTCTGGTTTAAAAAAAAAAAGGTGCTGCTTTTAAACAATTTATAAAAAGGTTAGGTAAAACCTTATATAGGAAGCACCAAAAAATAAAGTGACTGTCTTCTGAAAAGAGTTCTTGTCCTTTGAGGGTAATGAAGAGAAATACCTAGAAAATATGAAGTGATCCAAGAGAACAGGTCACAGCTCCTCTGTAATTTTTTTAAGTCAGTCAATCAATAAACATTTATTAAATGCTGAGTATGCACCAAGAACTTTAGATTTTTTTAAAAAAAGGCAAAAAAAAGAAGTCCCTGTCCTCAAGTAGCTTACAAAATGGGGGAGACAATTTATGAACAAATATATATAAAGTATCAATAGGAAGTAATTCAGAGGGAAGACATTTGCATTTAACAGGGGTTGGGAACGGCTTGTTGTAGATTAGCTGGTGTACTTCTAGTTGAAACTGAAAGGAAGCCAGGGAAGAAGGTCAGCTGGAGAAAATGCCCTAAGTCAGAAGGAAGGTCTTGTTCATGGAAGAGTTGAGAAGCTGGTGTCATTGGAACAGAGAACGTTCATGTCAAGCAGTCAGAGAAGGGAGGAAAATATGAGCAGACAGAAAAGGAAAGAAGGGCTTCAGGAGTTAAAGTGACTTGCCAATTTAGAAATAGTCTTAAGGTGGAATGACTTCTGTAAATGAAGAGGTGTATCATAGAGTAAAAATTGTCCCAGGACATAAAACTAGTAAGACCACTAAAAGCATTTTACACTCCCAGAACATAACTTGTAACAAAACTTTCTGGGAAGGGGAAGGATGTTCAGCCTATACTTGGCTGCCTCCCAACACTAAATGTAGATGTCTCCCAAAACTAAGCTCTCTTCGCCATTCTCTTCCCTTTCTTCTCTCCTCTTCTTACATTAACTGTTTAGCCCACTTCCTTGGTGATTTCATCCTCTCTTTTACCTTAGATGAGTTGATCACAATCTTTGATTATTTGTCGAAAAAGAATTGCAATAGCGGAGAAAAGGTAGACAAGAGATTCAGGCTACCAATCACACAATCATCAAACTTCTCAATCATGAACTATGCAGGGACTTCCCATCAACTGGGAAATATAACCTACTACCTGGAGGAAGCTGAAGCTGATCTTTCTTTTCTTAGGGTTTTTTTTAAAGTTGTCTGAGTGAGCTCCATGTCTGATATAGGACAGCTATAGAATAATTACTAGGACAAACATAAATCATGAAGGACAAGAGGGCTTTACTGTCCATATCTTGAAAGTGGGGTGGGGGTGAGACTTCAGTTGATGTTGTTAAAAGATCAGATCAACAACTATTACTTGAGTCATGATGTATAATCAGTTCTGTTGGTCACATACGGGACAACATTAAACCATCATTAAACCATCCACATTGTTGGAATGTATGAAAGTGATGGGCATTAGGCAGTGGATAAAAATGCAAGTCTGGAGTCAAAAAGACTTCTCTTCCTGACTTAAAACTCAGCCTCAGACACTTAATTAGTTCTGTGACCTTGGCAAGTCTCTTAACCCTATTTGCCTCAGTTTCCTCATCTATAAAATGAGCTGGAGAAAGAAATGGCAAAGCATTGTATCTTTGTCATGGGATCATGAAGCATTGGATACAACTGAACAACAATATGAAAGTAATACTTCACTAATTCTTTGACCTGATATGGGTTTTAACAATGGTAAACATGAGACCCTGCGACATGGCTTAAACCTTTTAAGCTGGTTTTTAATTCATAAAACATTCTATAAGAATCATTACATATGGATTCAGTTATCTGATTTCTACTCAAAATTCTCCTTTGAGTTCCAGCTATATAAATCTTCAACTACTTGCTGTATTATTGTGGTATTATTGTCACCTCAAATTCAATGTGTACAAAGTTGAGCTCATAATTTTTCCCCTTAAACCTGATACTTCTTCAAACTTTCCTATTTCAATTTTTGGAACCACTGACTATCATCACTCAAACATTAAATCTCAGAGTCATCTTTGGCTTTTGCTTCTCTCTTTGAAAGTAGCCAAAACCTATTAATTCTTCCTATTCATATCTAGCACCTTTCCTGCACATTCACTGTCACCACCTGGTTCAAATCCTTAACATGAATATTCTTAGAAGAGTCTCTCTTCCAGTCTCACTATCTAGTTTGTCTGCTCTGCAATCTTTCACAAAACTGCAAAAAATAATATTCCATGTTATCATCTATTTTTAAAACCTGATTACCTTTAGTTAAAACACTCTTTAGCAGAGAATTTAAGGCTTCTCACAATTTCATTCCAACCTCAGCTTCATTTCAATTTCATGTTGTTTTCCTCCATATAGGCTATATTCTATCCGAACAATCCATTTAGCTGTTTCCTTATCATGTCCTACAATCTCTTACCTCTGTGCATTCATATAAGTTGTCCCATCTTTGTCTGATCTGACCAACACATTGCACCCCAGAAAGCCTGTCCTTATCCCCTTCAATTCTAGTGCCTCCCTCCCTCTATTGATCACTTCCAATTTACCCAGAATATAGCTTGCTTGACCATACTTGTTTACATGTTGTCTCCTCTATCAGATTATGAGTTCCTTGAGATCAGGAACTATCTTTTATCTTCCAATGTATATCCCCAGCACTTAGTCATGTATAAATATTTAGTGACTGACTATCTGAAACCACATGATGTCTCTCCATATCAGTTAGGTATGGTTCGGTTGTTTCTTTGTGTTTGCCTCTTTGTGCCCCATTTGTGGCTTTCTTGATGAAGATATTGGAGTAGTTGGTTACTCCCTTCAATGGTAAGGGAAGCTAAGATGGCACAGAGGATAGAGCCCTAGGTCTGCAGTTAGGAAGATCTGAGTTCAAATCTAGCTTCAGAAACTTACTGGGCGGTATGACTCTGGGAAAGTCATTTAACCCTATTTGCCTCAGTTTCCTCATCTGTAAAATGAGCTGGCTAAGAAATGGAAAAAGAATTAATAAATAGTATTTATAGAATGGGTTTACATAAATATATGCAGAGGCATGCATAAACACATATATATGAGAATGAAAATGTTTATCACCTGTTCTTGAAAAAAAACATGGCATCAGAGAGGTGATAGCATGACATGTACATAAATTGGTATGAGTGAGGGGGGGTGCTGCACTAAGTCACCAATCTCACTTTTCTGCTCCAGACACATCTGGGTCTAGTGGCCAGATATATCAGGATGACTGTAGATGGCCCTGGATAGGATGCCATCAGGGTTAAGTGACCTGCCCAAGCTAGTAAGTATCTGAGGCAGGATATGAACTTGGGGGCAGCTAGGTAATGCAGTAGATAGAGCACCTGCCCAGGAAGCAGTGCAACCCAAGTTCAAAGCTGACCTTAGACATTTAATAATTACCTAGCTGTGTGACCTTGGGCAATTCACTTAACCCCATTGCCTTGCTAAAGCCAAAAAAGAACCCCCAACAACAATAAAGATTTGAACTCAGTTCCTCCTGACTTCAGGACTGGCTCTCTACCCACTATACCATTATGTATAATGGAAATGAACTAAAAGCCTTCCCAAAAAGATCAGGGGGAGATCATGGATGCCTATTATCATCACTATTACTCAACATTGAACTAGAAATGCTTGTTAGAACAATAAGAAAGGAAATTAGAATTAGAAATAAGAAAAAATTAGAATAAGCAACAAGGAAACAAAACTATTATTCTTTGAAGATGATATGATGGGACACCTAAATATATGCATATATATATGTGTGTGTGTGTGTGTGTGTGTGTGTGTGTGTGCAAATACATACATATACACATTCACCTGTGTTTGAGGGGGAGGGCAGAAATAGGAAGAAAAAATAAAAAGAATATAATTTTATAATATAGTTAAAAGGAATAGAAAGTAATACATCAGAGATTTATAATTTCATGTATAAACATCTTTTTTCTAATCTATATTATAAAATACTTGTTTTATTTCTTAAATTCTGAATAAATTTGATTCTGGTTTTTATAATTTCTACAATATGGAATGAAGTTTTCAGGACAAAGTTGATTTTATTTTATGCTTATAGGAAAAATATATGTGTCATATGGTACTCAATCTCCATCTAGTCTCCTTAGAAGAAGAAAGAAGGGAGAAGAGCTGAGAGATCAAACACAGTCCTAAAGAGTCACAACTCTGAAAAAATTGGGAATCACTCTTCTCATTAGAATGATTATGAAAAAGGTACCCTCTGGAGGTTATTCAGGGGCAACATTGTGGAAAGAGTGTTGAATGATCTTTGATTAGAAATCCGGGCTCAAGTTCTGTTACTTTTGATTATGAGGCTCTTAAAAATCCCAGTTCTACCTTCTGTAAATACTCATGCTATTTTACTTCACACTACTGTTATGTAAAAACTATTTTGTAAATTGTAAAAATATAGATAAATGTGATATTATTGTCTCTCCAAACCCTCAATATTAACTTTCTACAGTGAACATTTCTCCACTGATTTAATATATATGCTAATTTGCGGGGGGGGGGAGTATCAATAACCATCTTGCCTACAGATGAAGTTAGCCTTTAAATTGTAGCACATGTTCTTGAGCAGGTACTTAAGGAAGAAATTAGAGAAGTTTCCTCAGGATTCCTTTAAACCTAAAGTTCTTAACATTTTTTTTTAAATCAAGGAAACATTTGGCAAGCTGGTGAAGTCTTGTCCACCACTTCTCAAAAGAATGTCTTAAAATGCATAAAATAAAATCAATAGATTTTAGAAAGGAAATAGATTTAGATAGGAAACCAATCAAATTGAAATGGAGTCGTAATTTTCCATCCATCTAAATTCGTGGCCCTTCTGAAACCTACCCATGGACCTTCCAACTTTAAATGCTATATTTCTATAAAACTATATTCTTTCAAACAGAAAAAAATTGTTCTCTATAACAGTGACATCTGGTGGCCACAGGTAGGATTTAAAAGCATCACTAGCTTGGGCTTTATTTTAAAATTTAGAAATTCTGTTATTTTTAAGCATTTAATATAAAATATAAAAAATGGGATTACTTTGCTTAAATTAATGATTATTAGCTAATTCTGTGACTCCATATGAGGTTTTCTTGACAAAAACTCTGGAGTACTTTGTCATTTCCTTCTCCAGTTCATTTTACAGATAAGGAACTTAAGTCAAACAAGGTTAAGTGACCTACCCAAGGTTACACAAGCAGGAAAGATCTGAATTAAAATCCTTCCAATTTCAGGTCCAGCACTCTAACCACTTCACTACCAAATTATCCATATATATCCCTTATAACATCTTATAACATCACAGTAACCTTTAGCCTCAAAAACAAATATTTTAAGAGTTCTGGAAATTTCAATGAGTCATTAAAAAGTGACTAGTTCCAATACATTTACATTATAAAAGAAATTAAAGATTACAGATTTGAAGCCAGAAGGGATCAAGTACAATCTCCTCATTTTATAGATTGAGCAGTCAGATGCTCAGAGTTCAATAATTTGTTCAGGGTCACACAGCTAATATCTAAAGAGAGTTTTGAACTTGATCTTAGCTATAAGTGGAGTTCCAGGATTCAGCAGAGTCCTAGGGCTAATTGTTACGTGTTCTGTTATGGGCATTTATATCTTGAAAATCAGCAAAATATAAATCAGGGCTAGATTTATTTTAGTGGTCTTTGTCTAGACTTATGAAAGAAAAGAAAATGTTAAAAATCCAGATGTGGTTTAAAGTGTTTTCAGATAGTCAGTTGTTAAAAGATTTACTAGCACAGCCCTTCCAGGATCTGATGTGACCTACCTATCAGGATTCTAATACTTGATTGTCCTTACTGATAATTATCATTATCTGAAAGTACAGTGAAGACCAAAACAAAAACAAAACACAAAACCCTTAACCTTAATATCTTCAGTCACTTTCAGTTAAGATAATCAAAAAATTAAACATTGTAAAGATTGTGATCTGGAGGTCCAAGGGAGAAATAATTTGATTTAGGAAAAAAAGAAACTTAGTAAATCATTTTTTAGCAATGTATTTGTTGAATTAAAGGAAACACACTTCTATATTAATATATTACAAATGGGTGCAATTTTTATTCTATTTTATTTAGTTTCTATATAATGCAAGGAAGTGTTTAGTCTAAATGGAACAACAAGAGTTCCCTCCTAAATAAAGGAGTCAAAGGATTCCTATTCAAAAAAACTAGGTGAATAAAGAGATTCTGTACTCAGGCTTTTAAATCATAAATAATTTTTTTTAAATGTAGCCAGCATGTAATTTAATTTTGGCATGTAATTTAAACTAACTGATATTTGTTTCTGCAATATTAAGCAACTTTAGTATTGGTTTCCTCTGCATATGGGTTGAAAATTTCAGTTTCTCTATAATATAACCATCTCTTCCCTGCCCCATTCCCCAATCACCTCTGGCCTATCCTGATTCAATCTATTCCTTTCCAGTCCAGTTCATCCTATGCATCTGTGCAACAGACACATTAAGTATTAAGTGTTCCTACAGGGAAGAAAAGCCAGTTTGTGTTCATTAGAACCAAAGATCATGAACTGGAAAGGAAAATCTATCTAATTCAAATCCCTCATTTTACAAATGAGGAAAATGTAGTAGAGAGTCAAAGCTGGATCTGAATTTTTTTTTTTCAGACTTCCAAGGTCACCTGATCAAGTAAAATTTCCATGTTTAAAAACTGTTTAGTGATTCAGTCATTTTTCAGTCATGTCTGATTCTTCCTGACCTCATTTGGGGCTTTCTTGTCAAAGATACTGGAGTAGTTTACCATTTCCTTCTCCAGTTCATTTAACAGGTGGAGGAACTGAGGCAAACAGGGTTAAGTGACTTGCTGGTGTCACATAGCAAATGAGTATCTGTTTAAAAATTGCGACAAAGAATTATCCAAAAAGAGAGGCAATATGGAAGACCAAATCAGATAATAGCTAGACATCACTAGGTCCATCACTTCACCTTTCTGGACTTTATCTGTAGGAAGGATTTGTCCTCAATGACCTACAAAATCCCTTCCAGTTTTAAATATATGATAATATGAATCTATGATAATAAGACTTGGGTCTTCTGGTTCTAAACCCAGTGTTCTTTCTATGGTTACCACATATAGACCAGATATCTATGAAATGAAAATAGATATGATACTTTCCCAGTGAAACTGTACCCAACTGTATCTGTCATACAGCTGCTGGATCAACCAGTCACTGTAGCTTGACTGGCAATCCCTTCAGTTCTGTTTTACTTTGTCTTCAGTCATATTCAAAGCAGGTCTACTTAAGTTTAAGTACACACTTGAAGGATTAACCCTCTTAAAATTACAGCACTTGTAATGAGCCCTGACAACAACCAACTTGCTATGGGTAGGAAGGAATGGGATGCACACGCAAATCCTCTCAAACCAGAATCTTCATAAAATCAATGGGCAGGGGGCGGCTAGGTGGTACAGTGAATAGAGCACTGGCCTTGGAGTCAGGAGTACCTGGGTTCAAATCCGACCTCAAACACTTAATAATTACCTAGCTGTGTGGCCTTGGGCAAGCCACTTAGCCCCATTGCCTTGAAAAAAATCTAAAAATAAAAAATAAAAAAATAAAATAAAATCAATGGGCTAAATCAATCGTAGGTTGTTTTTTTTTTTTTCAGTCCATACACAGCTCTCAAAAAACAGGAAGGCTTCATCATGGACTTCCAACCCTCTCAACATAGGAACACACAGTTTTCTCTCAAACTCAAAACAACATTACAGCAGGTAAATTATACAGGAGGGATTAGAGATTATCTGAACATATCAGTGAAAGGAGAAAAAAATATGATCAGGAACTCTTAATTATGAAATGGCCAGCCAGGATTGCAGAGGGCCAGTAACAAAACATGCTACTTACTTGCTTATAGAAAAGAACAGACTCAGAGTAGAATGAGATAGGTTTTTTTGGGACATGGTCAATGCAGAAATTTGTTCTGGTAGAGTATACATGTTTGTAATAGGTTTTGTTTTGCTTTTGTTCTCAAGGGCAGGGGAAGTAAAAAGAAAAAATGAATTTTTAACTAACTGAAAAAGACATTAAAAAAAAGTGTGACATGTACTCTTGGAATTTTTTTTACCTTCCAAGGAAGATCATTTATCTAGTCAAATAAAATTTCCTGGTCAACATTTATTAAGGGCTTACTAAATTCTTGATCCTATTAAGAACTAAGGTAACAAATGCAAGCAAAAAGTCAGCTTAAAGTTACCCTTAGGGAGCCTACATTCTAATGAGGGAAAACAATATACAAAAGGGAGATAAAAGGAAGACCTGAGTTCAAATACAACTTTAGACATTTACCAGCTGTGTAATCCTAGACAAGTCACTTAACCCTATTTGCATCAGTTTACTTATCCATAAAATGAGCTGGAGAAAGAAATTGGAAACTACTCCAGTATCTTTGCCAAGAAAATCCCAAATGGGGTAATGAAGACCTGGTTGGGTTCTTCCTTAAAATGTCAATTGTGGAGGAAATCACCCATTAGAGATTTACAAGGGAAAAAATAGTGTATAGGCAAATCTCATTTTATTATGCTTTTATTTATTGCACTTTGTGGATATTGCATTTTTTTTACAGGTTGAAGGTTCCTGTCAACTTCAACCTGTAAAAAAAGCAAGTCTATTGGGTGCCATTTTTCCAGTAGCATGTGCTCACATCACATCTCTGAATCTTAAATTTTTCAAAACTTTTCCTTATCATTTTATCTGTTTTGGCAGTCTGTGATTAGTGATCTTTGGTGTCACTATTGTAATTTCTTGGGTGTGTCACAAACTATACCTATATAAAGATGGTAAATTTAATTAATAAATGTGTATGTTCTGACTGCTTCACTAACTGACAGTTTTCAGTTCTCTCTTTTTTCTATGGCCTCCCTATTCCCTGAAGAACAACAATATTGAAATTGGGGGAATTGATAAATCTACAATGAGGAAGTTGAAGGAAGAGTCAGTGTGGCAAATTTCATTGTTTTCTACAGCCTTCTTCAGCACAATTTTCAATAACCACCACCCTAATAAGTCAGCAATTATCAATATCAAGGCAAGAACCTCCAGCAGTAAAAGAATTACTTACGGAAGGCTCACACACTAATTTTTTTTAAGCAATAAAGTCTTTTTAATTAAGGTACCTTTTTTGTACATAATACTATCACTCACTTTATAGACATGA
The DNA here is from genome assembly GCF_037893015.1 of Macrotis lagotis. Taxonomy (NCBI): domain Eukaryota; kingdom Metazoa; phylum Chordata; class Mammalia; order Peramelemorphia; family Peramelidae; genus Macrotis; species Macrotis lagotis. Next base: position 196,498,721 of record NC_133663.1, read on the forward strand.
CTTTTATATTGCAAAGGGAACCAAAAAAATACATGCTTTGATTTATTGATATTCACTTTTTTTGCAATAATTGTTTTATTATAGTGTCCTGGGACCAAACCTGCAATCTCTGAGGTATACCTGTATTGAGGGCTGACCTTGAAAAGTTGGGTTCAATACTGCTTGATAGTATATGATGGATTTTAGGCTAATCATTTAATCTCTTGGCATCTCCCATGCACTACCCTAAATCAGACTATAGATTACAGGCGATTGTAGACTGACATCTACAGAAGTTTTCTCCTGGGGAGCTCCTGATGCTTCTGAAATCACAGGTGAAAAATGGGAATAGGAAAGGGGGAAGAAGGAAGGAAATAATAGGATCATGTCCCCAAATGAGACTATAGTAGATAAATATGAAATGTTCTGTGATTTTTGTAGGCAAAGTATTAAGCTTTTCATTAAAATAGTTTATTTAAAATTAGAATTTAACAAGCAGGAATGCAATAGTGGACTTAATCTTCTATTGTTAGTATATTCTGCTTTTCTACTTAGTATAATACTACTGGTTTCACTTAACTTTTTGGAAACCAGGATAGAATTCTGAAAGTAAGTCCATTATCAAGAGGTGATATAAATAGAAGAGCAGTGGATTAATTATATGAATAATTGGGATTGTTACAAATTGTTTTAGGTTATAGGTAAAGTTCCTGCTTCTCATTAGGTTGTAAACCAAAATGAAAAATAATCAGAGTGAAATGTCCTAAAATTCAGGGTAATTGTTTAGTGTTAGAGAACTGAAATATGTACTTTGAAATATAGAATTCAGACTTCCATTTACTGAAATAAATTTCAAAAATTGTCTAAGATCTATAAAACATACTGAAAATTTATATTGTTTAAAATCCTTTTCTCATTGTTAAAAGCTAGGAATATCTGAAGACCAAAGTCTGGTAACTGAGGAGGTAATTTAAGATTCACTTAAATAAAAGAGCTAAAGGGAGCCCTCTTGGGGACTAAGTTGTAATATGTGTTCAGGGAAAACTGAATTTTACTTATAATTAGTTTTATTTGTGGGAGAAAAAAGGGCTAAAAGAAACAAAAAGCAAATAGGTAGAGGAAATTTCTATATTTGTGAACCTCTGCATCTAGAAATCCCAATGCATTTACAAGACTAACTTTTTTACACAGTTATTTTTGTCAACTCTAGGTACAGTTTCTCTTTCCCTCCTTTCCACCCTAAGAAAGTGAAATTATATTCTACATGATATAAATAATTCAGTCTAATTTTCCTCATATTTTATGAGTTTTGAGACAAGAAAAAATTAGGGTTCTTTGAGGAAAAATATAATGACATTTGAGGTCTCCTCTTGATATTGATGACAGTTTTTGAATTAGATGATTCTGCATTCTAGCATGAGTTTGTAGGGGTAGTAACAAAGGATTAGGAATAGAACCCTCATCTGACAGTGGATCACTAGAATACAAGGAGCTCTTTCATCCATAAGACAGGGAATATTCCAAGCAGGGGGTGACAAAGATATGCTTAGAAAGAGGACCTGGTTGCAGCTGAAACTGACACTTGGTGCACCTGCTGGGAATTGCCCAGGTCTGCAGGAGTCCACACGGGAAACACCACCTGTCCCTGGCGCTGCTGTCAAAAGTCCTAACTAGTGGGACTTAGTGATTGACTAAGGGGAGAAAGACCTTTAGGAAGGCTTTTCTCAGAACTGTCTCTTTTCTTTTTCTAAGAGCTTTGATGTTGGTGTTAATGTTTTCTTGGGTCTTTCAAAAAAATCTATACTTTTCTTAACATCACTGTGTGCTTCAAAAGGGGTGAGATGCTAATATGTTTTCCCAGGTTTTCAGGGTAGGGGTTATAAACCAAGAGAGCAAGAAACCTCTGAAGATATCTTGAATCTTTTTGACATGAATCTCTGTCACAAGGATTACACAAATGGTTTATAATATATTTTCATTTTTTAATCACCATTTCCTAGAGAAGCTTCTGAGAAAGAAAGGAATCACTGAAAAGGTCAGCATGTAGCAAGTACTTATTAAGCCCTTGCTATGGACCAGGTGCTATGCTAGAGATACAAACAGAAGAAAAATGACAATCTCTGCTCTCAAGCAGGTTCCATTTTAATAGGGGAAGATAATAAATGAATAATTTCTTTTAGAAAAGATGAGAGGGAGCAATGGGTACCATTGGATGTAGGGTTTGGTAGATAAGTCCTGAGAGAAAGAAGCATAGCTGAAAGAGGAATGAAGCATGGTTGACTTGACCCCTCGAAGTCCCTGAAAGGAATCTATCAATGGGAGGAGGGGACCAATATAGCAGAGATGAAGGATGAAAAGACCCCAGGGAAGGAGGGAATATCCAAGGTGAGAGGATTGTTGAGTCCTGTGACAAACTTCATTATCAGAAGTACAACCAGGAGGGGAATGAAACTAAACTAAAGTTTGTCACCAAAATAGAGGTCCAGAAAGGAACTCACCAGTGAGAGGAAGAGGGTTAGCATTACCAAAGGATCAGAAGGCCGAGGTTCTAAGGGAATTTCCATTTGGAAAGTCAAAAGAGTATCTAGGGGCCACTAGGTGGTGCAGTGGATAGAGCACTGGCCCTGGAGTCAGGAGTACCTGAGTTCAAATTTAGCCTCAGACACTTAATAATTACCTAGCTGTGTGGCCTTGGGCAAGCCACTTAACCCCATTGCCTTGCAAAAAAAAAAAAAAACCCAACTAAAAAATAAAGTATCTAGAAACACTTAATCATTTTAAATCAGGTCCAGACGAATTATATAGTACAATGCTAAAAATATAGGAAGATATGATCGATGAATTGCTTTAGATGATCTATGAAATATTTTGGAAAATGAGAGATACCATGGGATTATAGAAGGACAAATGTCACAAATGTCCAAATTTTGAAAAAAATAGAAAATTGTAAATTCTAAAAGTCAAGTGAATTTGACTTTGATTCCTTCTAAAATCCTAGAATATATTCTTACTAAAAGGATGAATTGTAAGCATTTAGAAAAAAAAAGATAGTGACTGCTAAAATAAACACGGCTTCATCAAGAAACAGAGATGGCAGACTAAATTTTCTTTTCTGAAAGATGACTAGAGATCATAGCAATATTCTAGAATATCCAGTTTTAGCAAAGCAGTTGTTAAAGTCTCATGGCATGTTCATGGAAAAGATAGAAATGAAAGAGAAATATATATGTGTGTATACACACACACACACACACACATAGACACACACACACACACACACACACACACACACACACACACACACACATATATAGTTAAGTGGTCAAATGACCACTTCCAAAAGTCCTATTCCACTGACTCATGCCTGCAAAGCATGAACTATGAACTCTGACAGAAAGCAGAAAGCCAGATTAAATGTACTGTCTAAGGACTAATTTATCACAGGATAAACCACTGGATAATAGTGATTCGCTAGATGATGAAAACTTTAGTAATACAACCAATTCATGAAAATAAAACATAAATGGAAAAACCCTCCTCAGACCTTTGTGGACTCCTTCCTTTTCACAGTAACAACAGTGGGATAGCTGAAGATATTAAGAATACAACACTTTTTAGACTATAAGCATTAATATAATTGTAAGAATTCTAAAAGGGAATCATTTTCCCCCTTTGGAAGAATGTAATCATAAAAATTGACATTTTAACAATAAATGAAACAAGAAGACAAAAATGAAGTTGCAATTCAGTGGATGAAGGGACATGGGAAATATAAATACTGAGTTCATTTCATAATGAATTCAAAAACAATAAGAAATATTTCATGCGACATTTCATCTTCTGTTACATTGCTTTTGATGAATAAAAAAGACTGCCATGATGAAATTTCCAACATAGGTACCATTTGTTGAAAAGAATTAAGAGGTAGAAGACCAAAACGTTCCTAGCAACATAATAACATTCAATCAATCAAAAAGCATTTCTGGGGGCAGCTAGGAGGTGCAGTGGATAGAGCACTGGTCCTGGAATCAGGAGTCCCTGAGTTCAAATCCTACCTCAGACACTTAATAATTGCCTAGCTGTGTGACCTTGGGCAAGTCACTTAACCCCATTGACAGAAATAATTTTTTTAAAAGCATTTCTTCTGTATGTCAGGTACTTTGATAAGAAATGATGATACAACCAAAAAGAAAAGAAAAAACAGTCACTGTTCTCAAGAAGGATATATTTTACCAGGCAGTATATATCTAGGTATAAATAATGTAAGTCAATAATTGTGGAGGAAATAAAAAAGATCTCCTACCAAAAATGGTGGAGCTGAATCGTAAGGAAACCAGGGTATTCTGAGGAAGGAAAAATCCAAGCCTGGGGGCAGCCAGTTCAAAAGCACAGAGGCAAAGGGTCATGTGGGAAGAACTTTAGATAGTCCAATATGTCTGAAACATAGAATGAATGCAGGTGAACAGTGTATAAGAAGACTAGATGAGAATGGGTTAGGTTATAAAAAGTTTTCAATATTAGAGATTCTACATAACCACTGGAGTTTATTGACAGAGTGGGTGGGGTTATGATATGGTCAAATTAACTCTTACCTCAGGCACTTACTAATTATATGACTCTGGGCAAGTTATCTAATCACTGTTTGCTTCCATTTCCTCAACTGTAAAATGGAAATAATAATAGCAGCTTCCTCCCAGGGTAGGTAGCTATGTGGCACAGTGACTAGAGCACTAGCTGTGGAGTCAGGAAGAAGAATTCAGATCTGATTTCAGACACTTCTTAATTATATGATATTGAGCAAATTATTTAACTCTGTTTGCCTGAGTTTCTCATCCATAAAATGAGCTGGAGCAGGAAATGACAACCTACTCTAGTATCTCTAGCAAGAAAACTCTATATGGGGTCAAGGAATCTGACCCATTTGAAAGGACACAACAATAATTCTCCTAAGGTACTTGTGAGATAGTGTACTAATGTTTGTAAATCCCTTGGCACATATTAACTGCTCTATAAAATGCTGGTTTTTATAATTATTATATTATCATCCTGTGGCTTATTAAGTTATTCTTCCTGTCCTGTCAATGATGTAGTTTAGTCATCAGTGCTGATACTCATCAATGTTTCTGAGATGTATTAGCCAGGATATGAAGTCTATGATCATCCCTTGTACTTCTATCTAATTAATCTCTTCCTTTTCATGCATCCTGGCTAATATGTAATTCCTTCCATTAGAATCATAAATCAGAAGCTTATATCAAGCAAGTGAACTTCAAGATTTCTCTCCATGTTGGCTTGTAAATGGCATTAAAGTTTATATGGCTAGTGAGTTTTGCCCTTAGGGGTGGGGATTGAGATTGGATGCATTTTTTGCTTACTTGGGCTGCTACTACTGATATGATCATGCTTTTACTAATTAAATCATTTTATTTTATTTTTATTGCAACATCAACCAAAATTATTTGTTATTAAAAATTGAACTAGATAAGGAGCTACTAAGTGGGTAGAGGTAAAAAATGACTTGAGAATATCTAAGCCTGTGAGTAATAGTAACCACAACTTCCATGAATTTGGAGGAGGTCTTTGATATACAGGTTATTCAATAATCGTATAAAATTAATGTCTAGCTAGCCACAAAATAAGGAAATACATATTTGACAAAAGTATTCATTTCCGTCTAGGAAGATGTTCATTATAGGGAGTCAATGGACGATGATACCTTTAGCTGCTCCTGAAAAAGGTAATTACTTACATTTATATGGTACCTTATAGCTTGCAAAGTTTACATAAATTATCTCATTTGATCATCATAACAATACCTTCATGAAAGTATTAAAGGTATTATTAACTTCATTTTACAGCTAAGGAAACAGGCTTAGAAATGTTAAGTCACTTACTTGCCCATAATCACACCTCTTAGGTAAGTTAGAGAGGGGAGATAAATCCCAGGTTTCTTGACTCCAGGTCCAACACTTTTTTGGGTTTTTTTTTGCAAGGCAATAGTGATTTGCCCAAGGTCACACAGCTAGGTAATTATTACATGTCTGAGGACACATTTGAACTCAGGTCCTTCTAACTCCAGGGCTGGTGTTGCTCTTTCTACAGTGCCACCTAGCTGCCCCCAGATCCAATACTCTTAACCAACATACCTCTCAATGTCATTGTGCTGTTTGCATCAAGTTCCAGAACATTTAAGGGGATCTCTTCTGTGAGACACATTATTATTAAAAAAAAAAAAAGCAACTGCCTAAATATTGCAAAAAAAGGTTAAAAAAATCTAGCATTAGGGGTGGCTAGGTGGCATAGTGAATAGAGCACCCCTGGAGTCAGGAGTACCTTACTTCAAATGTGACCTTAGACACTTAATTACCTAGCTGTGTGGCCTTGGACAAGCCATGTAACCCCATTTGCCTTGCAAAAAAAAAAGAAACTAAAAAAAAAATCTATCATGATATGCATTGAATTAATCCTTTGAATTTCTGATTGAAATTTTCCATTAAATTAATGTGCATGTATGTGTATGTCTATATATGTATACTATATATAATATACATAAACATAAACAGATTATTATACAAATATATATGCATATAGGCATATATGTGTATGTGAGTGTGTGTGTATGAGGGAATAATTAGGGCACCTAGATGGCAAAATAGATGGAGCTCTGGGCTTGAAATCAGGAAGACTCATTTTCCTGTTTGCCTCAGTTTCTTATCTGTAAAATGAACTGGAGAAGGAAATGGCAAACCACTCTAGTATCTCTGCCAAGAAAATCCTAAATAGGGTAATAAAAAGTTGGACATGATGAAAGTAACAACCTACATATATGCTCTGGCATTGTAGATACATATGTGTGTGAGAGAAAGAGAAAATAAGAACTAGATTTTTACTCTAGAATGGAAAATCAGAAGGAATGGATTATATTTGGGAGATTTTGTCATGCCCAGCAGAAGCAATCAGATATTAAGTAGGCAGAGGTCTGAGCAACCCACCATGAGTCCTCCCCAGCACTGGAACTTTCCCATGTTACTGAATAGCTGGGTACCTAACACATATGCCTGTCTGTGGGATTCCAGCATTCCATCTATTGGGCCACTTGCTGTCCTCTGGTTTGTAAGCAGCCGCTTAACCCAGACAATATAAATGATAATTGTATCAGTGAAATCATAATTCTGGTCAATATTGCTGTTAAAGTTTTATGATTTAAAGCCTTCACTACATTCACAACTTGGGTTAAAATGTTTCCCCTCCTAAGTTTTATAGGAGAAAAGGTACTGGCTCTAGAATCGGGAAAACCTAAATCCAAATCTGTCCTCAGAAATTTATTAGCATTGTTGACCCTGAGGGATAGAGCCAAACTGAACTGAATGAAAGCACTTTTTTCTGAACTCTCCCAACACATAACTCCACAATAATCTAAAAAATGGACTAAATTTTAAGAAAGTCAAAATTAAAAACATTACAGTGCATCATTTTTCCAGACCAATTTAGTTTAAGGACACAGACACCTGGTTGGCACAAAGCAAGAGAGACCAGGGAGACTACGGGAAGTGAACACCTGGTCAGAAAGAGAGCCAAAGGGATAGGATGGGGTGCCATTTGGTAGCTTTGTTGTAACTAGCCAGTTTTCTGGAGAACAATTTAGAGTTAATCCCATACACATTCTGTGGCCCAGCAATAGCAACTACTAGATCTACACCTCAAAAAATATCAAAGGAAAAAAAAAAGGTGAAAAGGGATCCATTCATATAGGTGTAACATATTTTTTTGATGGTAGCAAAAATTTGGAAACTCAGGGAATGCCAATTAATTGGGGATTGATCGATTTGGTTATGATACTGAAATGTGATGGAACACTTTTGTGCTGCAAAAAAATGTTGTGGATTCAGGAGGACCTGACTTCAAATCCAACCTCATACACTTAATGCTAGGGGTGTGACCTTGGGCAAGTCACTCTTAACCCTATTGCCTTAAATAAATAAAAAATTAAAAAAAATGTTGAAGGGGAGTAGTTATGCAACTAGGTGGCACGGTGGATGGATCGCTGACCTTGAACCCCACCACTGCCTTGCAAAAGGAAAAAATGTTGAAAGGAAGGTTTCAGGAAAACTTGGGGAGACACGAACAAAAAGCAAAGTGAGTGGACTTAAGGGAACATTGCGTACTGTCACAGCAATATTGTTGGCTACTGTGAAGGACTTTCTCACTTGGTCAATAAATAATCGACAATAATTCCAAGGGCCTATGAATGGAAAATGCTGGTCCCCTCCAGACTTCGGGGTGCAAACTGCAGCGCTGTTTCTCCCGCCCTTCTGGTTTACAGATGTTGTGATTGTTGCCTCCTTAAAGGGAGGTGGGCGAGTATTTGGAACTAAAACTCGAAACACAATGACAAACCAATCGGGGGTCACTTAAGGGCCGCTTCCCTCCGCCACGGTGGAGCCCGAGATCTCCGCGGCTGCCTGCCGGGGTTGCTGCGGGGCCCAAGTGGATGGCGCAATGAGGAGGCGCTTCCAACGGGGCCTCCCCGGGGCGGCCCGGGGCGGCCTGGCCCGGCCCGGCCCGGCCCCGCCCGGCCCCGCCCGGCCCCGCCCGGCCTGGGTCCCCGCCTCGTTCGAGCCTGGCCGGCGGGACGCCAGTGCGCAGGCGCCTCCGCCCAGTCTTCCGCTGCAGACTGGGCCGGCCGGAAGGAGCCTCCCTCGGGCCGAGGCGCCGCTCCCTCCCGCCCCGGGCCGCCCACTGCGGGCCGGGGCCTCTCCGGAGGGCCGATGGGGGCGGCTGCGCCCGGCGTGGAGCCGCGGCCCGCGGAGGACCCGCAGCGGGAGGAGGCGGGCGCCCGGGCCCGGCCCCGCGGGTTCTTGCTTCTGCTCTACCTGGTGGGCTTCCTGGTGAGTCGGAGAGGGGCCGGGGAGGGGGGCGGGGCGGCGGCCTGGAGGAGGGGCGAGCCCTGCCCCAGACTGCCAGCCCGGGGTCCCGGGCGCGTCACCCCGCTTGCCTCAGTCTCCTCATCCGTAAAATAATGACAAAGCCGCGCCGCCGACTTTGCCAAGAAAATCCCCGAACGGAGTAAGGGAAAGTCATAGGCCAGACTGGACCCCGCCGCGTGGTGGAGAGCCGTGCCCCGCCTTAGTCGCCTCCACGTCAGAGGTCCGGGACCTCGGGCCAAGAGCCAGGCCTTGAAGCCGTCCAAAGGCGTAGTCAGCAAAACTCCGAAATGACACTGAACCCTGATCGAAACGTCATTGGGACCTGTTTACCAAAGTAAATAAAAGTATATAACAACCTGGATAGTGTTCATTTGTGTGGGCAGAAATCCCTTTCTATTTGAGTTTGACAGGCTGAACTCATCTTAGTTCACTGAGTTCCATGAGGAGGCCCACTTCTTGGTTTGCACCTTTCATCACTCTGCCCTCCATTCAAGTCTTCTTCCTGCCTCCTTGGGCCAGGGCATCATCATCATCATCATCATCATCATCACCATCACCCCCCCTCCCCGATCCTTGGAAGAAATCAGGATGCTGAAGATCATGCAGGAGGTGCCCCCTGCTCAGTGCCCTCCCTCTGGATTGTGCCAGAAAATGCCTTCAAGACCTTTCTCCAGTCAAGTCTCTGAAAATTTCATCATTGTTCTCTAGTTCTTAAGTCTGTCCTACATGCTACCACCACAGTGCTTTTCCTGAAGCACAGTTATAAAACCATGTGACTCTTCAGCTCAATAAACTCTACTAGCTTCCTAGATAGAATCTTCCTTTTTTTGTGTGCCATAGATCTCTTTGGCAGATTGGTAAAACTTTGGCTCCCTTCTCAGAATGTGTTTAAATAAAGTAAAACTACAGAGGAAAGTAGTTATACAGAAATAGCGGTCCAAAAAAAAAAATTAAAGGTCCGAATTAAAAAAATGTGCCCTAAGATAAAGTATAAACTTTATTTAGTTTTTAAATTCCAACACAACCCGGGCAGAACATATCTTAGGAACTTTATTAAATATAACTCCTCCTACAGTATTCAGTACAACCAGACAGTTCTCTTTGTTCTTCATAAAGGATACTCAAATTTCCTCCTTCCAAGCCTTTGTCCTGGTTTTCCCCAATGTGAAATATATTTTCTCCTTAATCTTCCTTATAAAATCACTTTTCTCTTTAAGACAAAACTCAGGAATTATCTTCTGCATGAAGCCTTTCCTTATCCCTTTAGCTGGTAGTAGTGCTTTATATAATTATATTTATTCTCTTCCTATTTATACTCTATTTTATAAGTACTTGTCTCCCTTGTTGGACTAAAAGATCATTCCAAATAGAAACTATTTCATTTTTTTTTGTACTTGTTATTATCTCCAGTACTAGCACAATGTCATGCTAAAACTAGGTACTGATTATTAATTACTTGATTGACTTGACAAAGGTAATTAGCACACTACACATTTGGGGTTTTTTTATTTTAATTTTTTTTTTAGGTTTTTGCAAGGCAAATGGGGTTAAGTGGCTTGCCCAGAGCCAACAGTTAGGTAATTATTAAGTGTCTTGAGGTCAGATTTGAACTCATGTACTCCTGACTCCAGGGCTGGTGCTCTATCCACTGCACCACCTAGCTGCCCCTACACTACATATTTGAACCCATCTTTTGACTCCACCATCAGTGGAGTCACGCTATACAAGTACAAGCTTGATAACTTTCATATCCATAAATTCCAACTTGTTCACCAATTAGAAAACCATATGTACTTAAATTAATGCATAATATGTGAATACCTGGATGTAATTTCCTAACAGAATAACAGTTTTTTTTTTATTTTTATGACCATTAGTAGCAATAATTCTCTTGAAAACTGGCCTGAAAAAGGTAAATTGGTATTTAGTATTTAGTAGCCATTGGTGCCTGGTGATCTTGTATATACAGTACTGGGCCTGGATTTAGGAAATCTTCCTAAATTTAAATCTGACCTCAGACACTAGCAAGGCTCTACACAAGTCACTTAACTGTTTGCCTTAGTTTTTTCAACTGTAAAATGATCTAGAAAAGAAAATGCCAAATCATTTCTTTGCCAAGAAAACTCCAAATGGGGTTTCAAAGGGTCAAATACAACTGGAAAACAACTGACCAACAAAGCTTGTCTTGGGGAAATTTAATTTTTTTTTGTTTGGGTAAAAACTACTTCCTTTTAAGAAATGTTTATTGAATGCCTCATTTCTATAACACAAAGATAAGTAAGATACTGTTCTTGTCTTCAAGGAATTTACTTGAAATTTGCAGATTAGATTGGAGACAGATAGCAATCTCCCTCAGGATGCCTTTTGTCAGCTCTGTTTATGGTTTTCTCTCTTTTTATGTATGGAAATTGTTGTAAACAGTGCTGGAAGAGGGTTAGGAAAAAGGCTATTGTTTTTCTCTCTACTTCCCATTTAGTAACTTGTGACCTGGAGTTAGGTAGCCCTGGGGGCTTCTTGCCATAGCATAATCCCATATCTGGTCTGAAAATTTGCTATTTAGAGCATTTTCCTTGTTCCATCTGTTGCCTTCTTATTATGACTCCATTCTCCCATTCCTCACAATAGTACCTCATTTAAGTTCTCTTTTGGAGATATTTTTTGAATTCATTCCCAGTGAATGATAATAGTGTTCTTTGTGAAAAAGCTAGGAGCTGAAAGTGAATATATGAATTATAGGACATGGTAAATCTATTATTTACAACTTGCAAATTTGATGAGTAATGTGAAATTGGCATTTTGTTAGAAACTCCAGATGTTAATAATGAAATCAAAAGGAAATAGATTTTACCTATAATAGTATAGGATCCACAATTCCAAAACCTCTCAGATTCTAACATTCATCTAATTAGCTGTTTTCTTTTAGGATTTTTTTGGTGTAAGCATGGTAGTTCCTTTATTAAGTGTTCATATCAAATCCCTTGGAGCAAGCTCAAGGACTGCAGGAATCATAGGTAAGTGATTTAAGTTAATAAAACAAATGTAGATTATAAAGCATTGCTATTCAACTGCAAAACAATAAAAAAAGATCATTTCTCAGAGATGTTTAAAGATCCTGGAGTAAATTTGTTCTATCTTTCTCTAGTTTGGTTGGCTAAATTATTTGGCAAGTGTTTGTTGAATACATACAATTTGTAGAATTTAGGTATATTCAGTTCAACAATTCAGCCCAACATATATTGAATTGTAGATAAAGCATTGTGCTAGAACTTGAGGAAGTTAGAAAGTTTAGATAAGATCTGATTTTTATTCTCCTAGGGCTTTCATTTGAGGAGAGGATTGAGGTACATATATGGACAAGGATAGAAATTATACTTAAGATTTCACTGAAATAGAGAATTCTCTAAGAGCCTGGGTAACCAAAAGGAACAAGCATTTATATGCCAGTCACAGAGCTTCACAACTACCTCATTTAATACCCAGAACATCCTATTTTGTAGTTGAGGAAACTAAGGCAGAAAGTGATTAAATTACTTGAACCGGGATCATTTGTCTAGTAAATGTCTGAAGCCAATTTTTTACTCATCTTACTGACTCTGTTCCCAGCATTCTATCTACCATGCCACCTAATTGTTTGAAAATCCTAAAAAAAACTCTAGAGAGGCACCCAGAGGGGCTCTGGGAAGCCCCACCCCAGAGTCTCTGGTTATCCTGATTCAGTGTAGGTTTCATGAGAGAACACACAAGGAGAAAAAAGATCCTATTTTTGTCAGGATTTTATTGACTTGAGAAGTCAATTAGTGGATCAAACTAATTGACTGACTACTGAAGCTAAAGGGAGCGCTTATAAATATGAGAATTTTGGGAATATAGCAAGCTTCTGATGGTTAGGATCCAAGAGAAAGCGAGGCAAGGACAGGCAAGTAGAATTCCTGTTTCTCAGGTGAGGGAGGAATACACTAGGTCTTACAGATAGGATTAGCCCTGTCTTAAGGTTTTTTTCATGCTGGGTTCTACAGATAAGGGGAAAGTGATGTATGCTATCAATTTCCCATACTGAGGTCAGCTTGCACTCATGCCTATGTTAGCAATTCTCCCCCCTGAAGTCCTTCTTTCCTCACACAATTCAAGACAAGTTCTTATAATATCAAAGGTAATCGCTTATCTATCCCCCTGACCAGTCAACAGGACACAGGATGTCCAAATGTTGGTTATCTGCTTCAGGCAGGCAGTTTCTCAGGGGTGTTAGAAAAGCTCTTCCCATGGGAATAACATACTTTTTCTATAGTCTGTTGTTCACAAGGTCAGCATGTTTACTTCAGAAAGGCACAAAATTTAACAGCTGTCTATTACACAAAGTCCAAGCTAAGTACTTATGATATTGTACTTAACCTTATCATAGCTGCTTCCAATTGAGGTAATTTCTTCTATCAATTCAGGCTAGCAGCTTCTCTGCAATGTCTAGTCTTAAAAGAGTTGCCTAGGATGCTGTGCACAGGTTTACACAAAATGTATGTGTCAGACTCAAGATTTGAACCCTGTTCCTGAGTCAGAGACATTTTGTCTTTTATACTGTGCAGTATTCAGACATGGATATATTTAATTCAAGTATTATATTAGAGCTGAAAAAACGGAGCTTTAAGTGATCTGAGCTACCTGAGTTTCTTTTTTGATAGCAGAGAGTCAAAGAAGTCTTTTTTATATTTATTTTTATTTTTTGTACAAATTATGTTTTTTCATATATTACTAAAATATTCTTTTTTAAGAGTAATTATAATACCCCCTCCCCTAGAAAATAAAGATTCTCATGAGCAATAAATTAAAGAAACAAAATTAAAATTAAAAAAATAATAATAGGGGCAGCTAGGTAGCACAGTCGACAGAGCACTGGCCCTGGAGTCAGGAGCATCCGAGCTCAAATCCGACCCCAGATACCCAACAATCACCCAGCTGTGTGACCCTGGGCAAGCCACCCCAACCCCATTGCCCTGAAAAAAACAAATTAAAATAAAATAAAACAATGATAATAGTGGTGCAGTGGACAGAGCACCAGCCCTAGAGTCTGGAGCACCTGGGCTCAAATCTGGCCTCAGATACCCAACAACCACCCAGCTGTGCAGCCCTGGGTAAGCCACCCAACCCCATTTGCCCTGCAACCCCCCCCAAAAAAAATAATAATAATAAATGTGCTTCAGACTATATTCCAACACCACTAGCTCTGTCGCAGATGGATCACATTCTTTATGACAAGTCCATCACAAAAGCTACTTCCATATTTTTCCGCTGTTGCCATTGCTGATGGCAACTCCTTCCATTCGTACTTTCCCACTACCATATACTATATTTTCTCTCTCCTTTCACTCTTTCCCTCTTCTTAAATGTGCTGTAGGGTAGCTGAGTGGCACAGCAGTCTGATCACCAACCCAGGGGCCAAGAGGCCCCGAGCCCACATACCACCCCTAAGACCCAGCAAACACCCAGTCCTGGGGTCCCAGACAGGCCATCCAATCCCAGCCCCTTGCAAGAAGTAAAAAAGAAAATGTGTTATATCTGACCACTCTCCCACATGATCCACCCTCTCCTCCACCACTCACATCCCTCCTCTTCCCCCGTCCTCTTTCTCTCCTTCTTACTCTAGGTGTCTGTACCCCACTGAGTATACATGTTTTCCTCCACAAGCCACCTCTGATGAGAGCGAAGTCTTCCTCATTCCCCCTCACCTTCCCCCTTCCATATCATTGCAATAGCTCACTGTAATAAAAAAAAATCTTATTATGTGAAACATCTTAGCCTATTCCACCTGTCCTTTCTCTCATTCCCATTACATTTTCCTTTTAGCCATTGACTCCTTTTTTACAATATATTATATCTTCAAATTCACCTCTCTCCTGTGCTTCATCTATAAAAGCTCTTTCTAATTGCTCTATTAAATGAGAAGTTTCTTATGAGTATTATCAGTATCATTTTTCTATGCAGGAATACATGTACTTCATCATCATTAAGTCCCTTATATTTTCCCCTTCTCTTCCACTCTCTATGCTTCACCTGAATCCTCTATTTGAAGATCAAGCTTCCCCTGGTTCATTGAAAATTCATCTTTTTCCCTGGAAGAGGACATTCAGTTTTGCTGGGTAGTTGATTCTCGGTTGCATGCTGAGCTCTTTTCCCTTCTGGAATATTACATTCCAAGCCCTACAAGCCTTTAATGTAATTGCTGCTAAGTCATGTGTGATCCTGACTGCAGCTCCATGATATTTGAATTGTGTCCTTCTGGCTGCTTGTAATATTTTCTCTTTGACTTGGGAGTTCTGGAACTTGGCTATAATATTCCTGGGGGTTGTCTTTTTTGGATCTCTTTCCAGGGGAGATCGATGGATTCTCTCGATTTCTATTTTGCCCTCTGCTTCTAGGATATCTGAGCAATTTTCCTGTAGGAATTCTTTAAAAATGATGTCAAGGCTCTTTTCCTGATCATAACTTTCAGGTATCCCAATAATTTTTAAACTGTCTTTCCTGAATCTGTTTTCCAGATCAGTTGTTTTTTCAATGAGTTGTTTCACATATTCTTCTAATTTTTCATTCTTTTGGTTTGGAAATATTGTGTCTTGACTTCTCGTAAAGTCAGCAGCTTCCTTTAGTTCCATTCTACTTCTGAAAGATTTGTTTTTCTCAGAGAGCTTTTTTATCTCTTTTTCCATCTGGCCAATTCTGCTTTTTAAAGCATTCTTCTCCTCAGTAACTTTTTGAACTGTTTTATCCTTGACTTATGATGGTTTTTAACATGTTATTTTCTTCAGCATTTTTTTGGATCTCCTTGAGTCAAGAAAGTCTTGAAAGAAGTGGCATTTGAGTTGAGCTTGAGAATTGAATAGGATTTCCAGAGGTAAAAGGAGGGAAGGCTGGAGTAAATTTTAGGTCTTGGGAATCAAATGACACATTTGAGAAACAGAGATTACTCCAATTAGGGTGTAGTATGAGGAACCTAAAAAGGAATAATAGAAGTTGCCTGGGTGCTTTCCATCTCTCCTTTGCAGAGGTGGAGGTCTATAGGCATAGAACATTGAATATAACATCAGTTGTCTTTAAAATATTGATTCAGTTTTGATGATTTTTTTCCTTCCTCTAAAAAAAAACAAAAAAAATTGTTCTATAAGCAGTGACTCTTAGGAAGAGGGTGGGGGGGGGGGGATAGAGCAGGAAATCCAGGTGATGGAACAGCTAACTATCAATGAAAGTCTATTAAAAATATAAATTGTATGGTAAATAACAAATGGTAATAGAGGAAACTCTTGAATGCCAGGCAAAAGAACTGTGCTTTACTCAGTAATTAGTAGGAATCTACTAAAGATTTCTGAGCAGTGACATGAAAAGACACAGGATTGTGATTGTGATAGTGGTAGTGGAATATGATGATATGATGATGATGATTGTGAAGAAGGAGGAGAAAAATAGAGGCAGGAAGAACTGGTAATCAGACTAGAAAGTGAAAGAAATGTGGAAATTTATGCTTCAGATAGAACTGTTGAGACTTGGTATAAAGGTATATTTCCATTTAACTGCCCACTCAGAAGGTTCAGAGATAATTTGTTAGGTTTAAATTAAAAGATGTCATGAGGTACCAGAGAGATAGAAGAACAAAAAGAATCTCTGAATCTAAAATATGAAGGATACAGGTAGAGGGATGGTCAACAGAATTAAATGGGACCAGTCAAGAAGAATGTGAAATGCTTGTGGTAATTAAGATAGGTCATTTTAAAGGACAGTATCATTAGCTCATTTGTATGCAAAAGTCAAATTTCAAGGAGAAGGCAAGTAGTAAAGATGAGAAGGTGCTAGTATAAATGCTTTAAAAAAAAGTTTGCCAGGGAAGGTTTGAAGAGAAGTGGGATAGTCATGGAGTAGATGAAAAATGAATTTTGGTTTTGGTTTTGGTTTTTTTTATCTGAAGAATTGAGTTTATTTGCAAAGAATCAGGAAAGAACCTGTGGAATGGGACTGATTAAAGATGAAGGAGAAAAAAGGAAAGACTGCTGAAGTAACATTGTTATAGGAGACTAGAGAGAATGGAATCAAGGGCATAGAGATGGAGTTTGAGCTAGTGAAAAAGTTACATATATGTAGATAGATATTTATATACATATATATATACATATATGTGTATATATATATATTTATATATATATATATATATATTTAAACTTCTAGTGGCTCATGATGCTCAGAACAGATTTAAAGAATAGTTACTAAGGGCAGCTAGATGGCTCAGTGGATAGAGTACCCACCCTGGAATCAGGAGGACCCGAGTTCAAATATGACCTCAGATTCATAATACTTACTTAACTGTGTAACTTAGACAAATCACTTAACCCATTGCCTTGCAAAAACAAAACAAACAAACAAACAAAAAGAGTAGTTACTATAGAGGTTTACAATCTAATATAGGAGACAAGCTATGGATGTTATCCGTAGAAACATATGTATTGATAATATTATAATAGTGGGGTAAAAGGGTAGGAAATGATTAAAATATGTCAGATCAGGTTGTCTGCTTCCCAAATGTGATACTTAAGGCATATTGATACAGAATATTTATCAAGTTTATCCCACCCAGAAAGTCTTTCTCAGCTCTTCCTTTGCCAGATCCTTATTCAAACTCCAGTTTGTTTTATCCTAAAATCTATAGCTCTTTATGTAGAGAAGTTATCTTATGCAAATAACTCACAATTAATGAGGGGATGTAAGTTGGAAGAGGAAACCCTCTAACTATAAAGTAATATAGATTCTCATCTTTACCCCACACCCCCTGCCCCAGCAAAAAACAGTTATTCATTTAACAATTTAAAAAAATAGATTAATAGAGCAATAATCTTACAAAGGGGAATAAACCTACAAATAGAAATAAAAGAATGATAGTGTCAATAATGACTACTGTGATAGTATAGAAAATTCTTAAATAATTTCAAACTTCATGCTTTGCCATGATTTAAATTCACAGTAAGGGAAAAAGTGTCTGTTAAAAAAATTATCTTTAAGTTGATCTCTCAAGCAGGAATTTTTAAACAAAACCCAGCAACTCTAAAATAAATGTAGAAGAGTATGTTTTCCAACATTCTAAAACTATTTTCAAATTGAGAAATTTTTACTCTTTGCTGTATTTCTTTAATACATAATTCAAGATTTCTCTGTCTCACTGTTCATGTCATGACCCTTCCATTTTCATAATCTGAGCCCTACCCTCTTTAGTTTTCCTTCTGCTTGTTCTAAATTATATATAGTAACCACACCCTTTTGCTGGCACACTTCCTATTGATTTCTGGAATTAGTTATGATATCTCTGATGAATATGGTCTTCCTTGATTTATACTATTATTTTTATTTCAGGATCTCTCTATGGTATTCTACAGCTCTTTTCTAGTACAGTTGTGGTAAGTTTACCTTCATTTCTATCATTGCATCTTTAAAACACGATGGTGTAATTATTGACAAGTTTAGTAACACTGATGACCATCTATAAAACTTTTTAAAAAATCATTCACATACATAAAAAGAAATTAGTTTAGTGTATAATATAAATTGTTACTTTTCTTTTTTAATTCTAAATAAGAAATCATCAAATCTTCTTGCAATATTAGGATGGGTTAAAATTGAGTACTCTGAACTATATCTTTAGAATCAAAATCTTGCTTATAATAATGACTGTAGTATTAAACATAATTCTGTGATATTCATGTAGTGTGTAATATGCATGTATACAAAAACATATTCTAGCATGTATATGTGTCTATGTGTGTGTGTATATATCTATATATATATATATATATATATACATATATTAATATGTAGGTTTCTCTTCTAGTTGCTCTCTCTGGTCAAAGGCTGTTCTGTTTGGTTTTTAAAGTCACCTATATGTTTGCATTATTCCTATATTTACATTTCTATCTCCCTCTAGACATTATATATACACACACATACACACATACATATATGTTATATATATATTTTATATATATATATATATGTATATGTATAACCACATGGATAAATAGATAGGTGGATAGATATACATGCACATGTAAACATACATTTGTTTAGAGGTCAACTAGGTGACCAGGTGAATAGAGCGACAGACCTATAGCCAGGAAAACTTTTCTGAGTTCAAATCTACCCTCAGACACTTAGTTTGACCCTGGGCAGGTCACTTAACCCTTTTTGCCTTAGGAGACTGGAGAAAGAAAGGGAAAAACCACTCAATATCTTTACCAAAAAAAAAAAACCTAAATGAGCTCACAGAGTCATAAACAACTCAAAAACAACTCAAAAACAATCTAATTTAAGCTCCTTGAGGGTTGAGATTACTAAATTTTTGCTTTTGCTTCCCTAATATAGTACCTTGCCCACAGTAGGCACTTAATAAATGCTTGTGGTTTGATTGATTGATTCTGTTACATAACTCCAGTAAAGAACCTTTGCTCATGAATCAAGTCCCTGAAGATATGATATCTGGGATTTTTATTAACCATAATCATTGTTGAACTGGTTAAAGGAATAGTTTGAGCAAAGCTGTATCTAACTCTCTTCTTTGACCTCACACACCAATTCATTCAGGTATGTATTATGATCTCCAAGTCCCATGGAAGCATTAGTGCTCATGATTAGTATACTGGACACATTATTGGAAGGGTACTTTTCAAATTGCCTAGTCCCATAATCCATAGTTATCTTCATTATGTCAGAATTTAACACTACAACCTGTTTTAGATATGTTCATTTTTCCCACTAGAGATTTGCATTTTAACATCTCTGATTAAGTTTTTCATAAACTGGGAAAATGGACAGAAACTGTCTATCAAGGAAAATATGAACATGTAAAAGGAAAGTGAAAGATTTAAAAAACAATTTTAAGAGTCAATCTATAGAGAAGTGTAATTTGTAACTGATTAAAGATGAAAGAGAAAAAAAGAAAGACTGCTGAAGTAACATTGTTATAAGAGACTAGAGAGAATGGAATCAAGGGCATAGATATGGAGTTTGAGCTAGTGAAAAAAGTTACATATACATAGATAGATATTTATATACATATCTATATATAGCTATATCTATCTATATCTATATATATGAAATATAAAAACTTCTGGTGGCTCATGATGCTCAGAATAGATTTAAAGAATAGTTACTAAGAGCAGCTAGATGGCTCAGTGGATAGAGTACCCACCCTGGAATCAAGAGGACCTGAGTTCAAATATGGCCTCAGGTTCATAATTCTTACCTAACTGTGACTTTTCCTTAGAAATTGAAGAAAGTGTAAAGATTAGTATTTTTAAAAAAGGAAATTTAGATTAATTTGATAAGAAAAATTAGATATGCCTAAAATATACATAACTAAAGCCTTTTCTGTCTCATTATAGCATAGAGGTGACCTTTGGTTTTCTAATATAATTCTACAACTTTAACAAATAAACTTGATGAAGGAGATTGTTGAAGGATATATCAGCAGAGCACATAAGCTCTGTCAGGCCATACCAACCTGAAAAAGCTTCAGGTAATGGCCTGTGACAGATACTGTCTCAATGAACTGAGGACCAACCCAGATAAATTCAGAAAGACATACTACCAGAGGATTGGCCACCAGCTGAAACTGATAAAGATCATCTAAAAAGATGTTTTGCATCATTGGAGGAAGTATCCATGGGAATGAAATCGGGTCTTTTAAAATATTCGTGCATGAAGCACATTCTGAATTCTTTGACAATCCAACTGATGTGGTAAAATAATGAAATAAACATGCCTACTTCTAATGGGATTTTAAACTCCTATATCTTAAGATACTAGCAATGGCTATTATTGTGAAAGTAGGACAGTATCTCCCTAAAGAAAGACAAGCAGATTTCAAAATATCTGGATGTGGAACATGGTCTAAAGAAAAGACTTTCTCATTTAATCATTTTAATATCACTTTCTCATTTAAATCACAAACCTTACTTTTGTGGGTTTGAAACCAAGTATTTTTTAAATACAGAGAGTTTCTATTACCTACCTATTATTAAGTTCTAACATTCTTACTTCACAGGAATATTTTCTGATACAAAGTTCTATGTAAGATCCATATTTTAGGCATTCCTCTTTTAAATTCAACCCACATGCTGCCTAAATAACCAGTCAGTTTATTCACATGGTTGGTCATTTTGAGTAAGAAAGTCATACTTGCCACTCGTTTGATCACTGAGTTCAATTAAAGTGGTCAATCTGGTGGATAAATGTTTATTAAATAGCTATAAGCAATAGATGTGTTCTTTAAATTATATGAGTATCAATATATGGAAAGTATGTTATTGAAAGAATCTTTATTAATCATTTTATAATACAAATCTAATAATCCCTAATTTAATTTTATGTGTTAATAAATATTAATTTCTATATATTATAGAATTTAAATGAAATGTAATGATATAAGAATTCATTCAATTAAGAGATTCTTAGTGTTCTGAAAAACAGAGATATTAAAGTGTCAAACTGTTAATGGGAAAACAATGTTCTCCCTTCAAGGATTCCATGTGAGACAGGAATTTGAATCATAGTTTAGTATAAATGAACAAGTAGGTGGTGTAGTAGATAAAAAGTGCTGGGCCTAGAGCCAGGAAGACTCATCTTTCTGAGTTCTAATCTGATCTCCAACATTACTAGCTGAGTGACCTTGAGCATCACTTTACCCCATTTGCCTCAGTTTTCTCATCTGTAAAATGAGTTGGAGAAGGAAATGGTAAATCACTCTAGTATCTTTACCAAGAAAAATCCAAATGGGGTCATAAAGAGGAGTTGGATGTAACTGGAAATGACTGAATATTAACAATGAATCATCTTAAATCTGACCCCTTCTTTTTAAATTTCTCCAGATTTGACCCTGTGTTTTATTGGCCTGAGTTCCTTTTTTAATGGTTGTATTTAGAATCATAAATTGTCAGATCAATGAGAAAACTGAGGGGAGAGAAGTTTAATGACCTGCTCAGGTTACACAGCTAGTTCAAAAAAAAAAAAAAGTAAGAATAACAAGTATCTTTTACTTTCTTAAAAATGGGCTTCTCACAATTAAAATATTGTTTTAGAAATTTCCACTAATCAATATCCTTGAAGAATTTACTCTAATTATTGAGTATTTTTTCTTTGAGAATGCCATGTTTATAGAAATTACTAATTTATTTTTAAACCAACAAATTACTTCAAGAATATTATTTGAAAGTGCCAGGTAAGATCTAGGCTTTTAACTCCCATTTCCAGAACAGATATATAATGACTTTTCTGAAATTCATAGTCTTAGTTGCCTGGGCTACTGTGAGGTTAAAGGATTTGCCCATTATTATACACTTATGTGTCACAAGTGAAACTTTATTCTATTAGTAAAGTATATCTTTACATGAAAGCACAAAGACAACGTTATAAAGTTTCTTCTACGGATGAACTGAGGGTCTTAGGATTTTGAATCTGTTTTCCTAAGCTTTTCTTGATATTACTCAACCACAAGACACATGTGCTTCTTTATATAGAAGGAACATTGTGCTTTTCTTTATACCAAAAGAACAATATCAACACAATTTCCAGGGACAAAATATGTCCAAGTTATCATTTGTTTAAATCGGGTAAAGTGTGTCTACCTCACATTTATGCACTGTTGATGGAGTTGTGAATTGGTTCATCCATTCTGAAAAGCAAAAAAATTTGAACTGCTTCCCAAGTTACTAAACTGTCTATATCCTTTGTCCCATCTATGCCATTAAGCTTATATCCTAGAGATCAAATAAAAAGGAAAAAAGGGACATATATATATATATATATATGTATTTATACAAAAATATTTATAGCAATTCATTTCATAGGCAGCCCCAAACTAAGAATATGCCATCCTTTAGGAAATGGCTAAGTAAATATTATATGAATGCCACAGAATATTATTTTGTGAATTGTAAGAACTGACAAAATAGTTTCAAAGGAGCTCATCAACTGATACAAGTGATCAGAAGTAAGGGAACAATTTATACAATAGCAACATAATAGTGAAAAACAACTTTGAAACTGATAAATGCAAAGATAAATTATAAATCCAGAAGACTGAAAATTAATCATACCAGCCACCTCCTACGAGAGAGCTGATGAATTTAAGATATAGAAAGACAAACAAATTTATGGATATGGACAATCTAGAAATTTTGATTATGCATATTTGTTACAGGAGAGTTTTGCTTATTTTTTGTGGAGTGGGGGCAGTGAGGATTGGTTGTCTTTTAATTGTTCAGAATGTCTGGGAGTAGGGGAGAGATAATAAATGCTTATAAAACATTTACATATGCATATTTATATGTGTGCAAATTTGTACATGTGTTTTTATTTAAAATTTGTAAGCCTCTTACCTTTTGCAGGGCTGCTGGAGTGATGTAGTAGGAAGACAGTATTCACTGCTTGTGTGTATTCTGCTCAGTGCTCTAGGTTATCTCCTCCTGAGCACATCTACCAGCATCCTCTTAGTTGCCATCGCTAGAATTCCTGTTGGTGAGTTTCTTATATTTTCCATATTGTCTCTCTTCCCTCCATGCCCTCCCCCACCCCAGATGATGATGCTGAGAATTCTCTTCTGTCTATATAGTTTGTATTCCCATAGGTCTTAATCCTACTGGCTCTCATCTTTGTTTTGGCCTCGTTGCCTCATAAACCATGTACTTCTCTTTGAAGAGAGTCAATTCAGTCTCAAATTATTATATTACACCTATCTGTCTTCTGCTGCTATTGCCAAGGATTTCAATGAAATTGGCTCAACATCTGATATGTGCCACCTTGTCCTATTCATCTGTAGAAGATAAACCTCCCCTTTAGTTTCTTGGTTTCCAGCTAGACCAAATAACTTCAAGCATAGGTCCACTTGGTATGACTTCTCTTCAGCTGTAAAGCTCAACTATTCCTAATTGCTATTGTTGAACATGGATGTAGAGCATTAAAAATTAGTTTCTTAGGCAAACCTGACTGGAAATGGATCAGTGAAGCAGACACATATGTTTATACCCCTGTCTTAGAGCAAACTTTGCCTCAAGGTAAAGATGTTTTGTTTTTGTTTTTTTTAATTTCATTGAGATATATTTTGATTCTGAAATTCAAGGTTTCCTTTTTTGTGTTATATTTGGAAAACTGATTTTTTTCTAGTTACAACCTGGATTAAATGGAGCAAAAATTACATTTCTTTAGAGTCATCAGATTTCAGTTTCACTCATTAAACAATGAATGTAGCTCTGAGCAGTTTTAACATTCTGTAACAGAGATAAAATATATTAAGCCAAAAGTGAATTTTCACCTTCCATAAATATATTTTGTCTTTATGTTGAAATCCCATTTACTTAAGAAAAAAATTGTGTTTACATGTGGGAATGGAACAGTTATTGTAGCAATATATGACACTAAAGACAACTAATGGTAATAAAAAAAACAAATTGAGTTCATTTCTTTTTATTTTTATCATGTATCCATTATCTCTGCATACTGGTTAAGTTTATAATATTTGTGTGAAACAACCTTTCCCCATCATTCTGAAGGAAATTTTTGATATTACTCTAAGTAAATAGAAGTACAGCAGAAGCCTGGGACTAGGTTCCTACCTCAAGTCCCCATAGAGAATATTCTTTTTTTTTGTTCATGATTTCATTTATAAGTGTGAAATCAATGTATTGTACATAGAAATAATATCATGACCTTATATTGGGACTGCTAGATAAATGTCCTTTAATAACTATACTTCATAACTTGGCATCATATGAAAACAAGGTACAGGGCAAGGGTACTCCAAATATTGTATAGGGAATTACTTTGCAAAGTTTTACTTCTGGTATTGCATTTTAAATATAGGCTACTTACCCTTTTCCTCTTTCCACTCCGCTATAGACAGACAATATAAGAAAAGTGATGTCCCACCCTGTTTGCTTGCACATGTTTCTTTTTATAACCTAGCTCTTCCAGATATAGGAGTAATTCATCTCTTTAATTCAATTTGGTTTAATTACCAAGCATTCTTTAAATCCTGCTGTTATTTTAGACATTAGTCTAGTCTCTAGGGCTGCAAGAAAAGAGCAAACTAATCTCTGTCTTCAAAAATCTGAAATTCTTTGTATGAACAGGAGATGAAGAGATTATGGGGAAGAAAACAATATATACACAAATAAGTAAATATAAGTTGCAAGATTATTTGTGGGAATGGTTGTTTTGTTGTTTTAGAGTCTTTCAGTTGAATCTAACTTTTCATGACTCCATTTGGAGTTTTCATGGCAAAGATAGTGAAATGGTTTGCATTTCTTTATCCAACTCATTTTACAGATGAAGAAACTGAGACAAAGAGGGTTAAGTGACTTGCCCAGGGTCACATAGTTTGTAAATGTCAGAGGCTGATTTGAACTCAGGAAGAAGAGTTTCCTTGGATCTAGGCCAGTACTCTAAGCACCACCTAGCTGCCCCTCCTTGTGGAAATGGAGGGGTTCACTAAGGAAATTAGGAAAGACCTTTGTAGGAAACACTTGAGTTCAATGGATTAAAGGTGCTGAGACAGAGGTAAGAGGGAGACTTTCAGGCGTGGGGAAAATTTGTTTTATTCAGGGAAAAGAAAATAGGCCTATTTGTTTGGAATGAAGAGGGATTAATGGGCAACTGGTCTGGAAAAATAATTGTTTGCATAGCATCTTGTGGCTGAGGATATCAAGAAAAATAAAAACTACCCCTGCCTTAATTAGCTTACATTCTAATGGGGGGATACCACCTGCAAACAGCTATGTACATGTAGGATTTGTACAGGGTAACCATTGGAGGTTTTCTTAAAAAGTTAGGCAGTAGTTAAAAGGATTGTTGCAGAAAGTAGGATTTTACCTCATAGTTAAAAGAAGACCAGGTAGGCCAAGGAAGAGAGAAAGAGGAACAGAGCATTCTAGGCATGTGGGACAACAAGGAAAATACATGGAGTCAGGAGAGGTAATGTGTGCAAGGAATAGAAAGGAGACTAGTATCAGTGAGCCACAGAGTAATGCATGGAGGATAATAAAGTTTAAGAAGACTAAAATATTTGGGGTCAGGTTATGAAAGACTTTAAAAGCCCACTATAAGTTTTTATACTTAATCCTGAAATGTTTATTGAATTTATCAAGTTGGGAGGTGACATAACCAGTGTTTTTAGTGACATAACTAATGTTTTAGGAAAATCATGGGATTTAGAACTGGAAAGGATCTTGGAGGTTCAAAACCCTTATTTTTACAGATGAGGAAAACTGAAAGATAGATGAAAGAGGGAAACTGCAGAGAGATAAGAAATTTAATAAAAGTGTAACTTAAGTAGTAAGCAGTAGAATTAAGTTTCATTTATTTCCAAACATTTTGGGTACTTTTTTCTTCTTGACAAGGAATAAGCAATATTCCAACCATCAGAGCATTCAGGGGAGTAATTTCAGCAGTTTGGGAGATGGTGGGTTCCCTCCAGTCCTAGTTAGAACCAAGGAAGGGTAGCTAGAATTACCAAAGGCTTTTCTAAAACCCACGTTCTCTTTTGAAAAGGAAGTTGCAAATCTTCTATAGCCTTGCCTTTTCCATGTAAGAAACTTTTCAGCAAAAGTTCATTGTAGTTTTTAAATTTGTACATTCTAAATGCTTTAAAGTCTTGCCAGAAATTGTTCTGGTAAACATTAGTGTTAAAAGTACACCTGTATTTTATTATGTATTGTTAAATTAGCATACTTCACTCAGATGGTAGAAGAAGGTTTTCTATCCTTTTTCATGAATATTTCATTTTTTCTAATTAAATACAGATACTGTGTTCATGGAAATGAAACCTAGCCAGAAATTCTTAGCCATATATAAATATATATATATATATATATATATATGTATATATATATATATACATATATATATATATATATATAATTTGCTATTTGAAAGTAGAATAATTTGTGGTAATTGAGATTAAATACAGGACAGGAAATAAAAGGCTTTCATTTGGGAAATGTTACTAAAACCATTCTCCATCTCAACCTGTAGGTATATTCAAGCACACGTTCTCAATCTCAAGAGCTCTTCTTTCAGATCTGGTTTTAGAGAAAGAGCGCCCGCTGGTAATAGGGAAATTGAATACAGCATCGAATGTGGGTTTTATCTTGGGTCCTATGGTCGGTGGATATTTTACTGAGTTAGAAGGTGGATTTTATATAACATCCTTCATCTGTTTCTCTATCTTCACACTAAATGCTGGTAAGTTGGGATTTGATCTCAAGATAAGTCAGTTTATTTCTAATTAATATTGGTCCACTTTACGTTGTGAGAATTCTAACTCTCATGAGCCCAAGATCATGAGTATGATCCCTGCATGAACTAGCTAACTTTGTTGTGTGGTTTATAGCCAGAAATATAACCCTTAAACACATGCATGTTGCATGGGAAACCAAGAAAGAGTGTAAATGCATCAGGACAAATCCATCACTGTGGCCAGAAAAACTGACTTCAAGCATATACTTAATTTATGGAATCTCAGTCTATAAGATATCACATATCTTCTATAGGATATCACATATCCATGATATAGGAAAGGAATAGTATCAGAAAAATTTGATAGAAAAGATTGATTTGGGGGCCCTAGTTTTAATTTTTTTCTTTAAATTGTGTGCTGTGCATTTTTTCTTTTTCCAAACTAAGTTCTTCTGTATATTTTTTGCCTGCCTGACACTTTTTTAAGTACAACACATTTCTACTACTGTCTAATATGATATGCTACATGTCTTTGATTCAACTTCCCCAGCTATACTATCATCCTTCCCCAGCTATATTATATTTTCATTTAGTCTACTAATAATATCCTTTGCTGTAATCAGCCTTATTGCTTAAATATCCTATTTAGATTTTTTTCCTTTCACTTATATCTATGCCTATGTCTTTTACCATGGCCCAAGTGCCTGGAATGATCTTTTCCTTTTAGTCCATCAATGATCATGCAGAGTTCCTTCACATTCCTACTGAAATCTTCATTCCATGAAAGTCTTGGAGAACCTCTTAAAAATATAAATAAATGGAAAAACTCAAGAGGGCCTCTTACCACTTTCTTATATGGTGAGTTTTCTGTTAGAATTTTGCAATCAATGTCTTAAGTTGTGGCCACCATATTTTCATTTATACTTTCTATATTGCCTTCACATGACTTTGGATCCTAATGTCTTTCCCAAACAAAATAAAAACATTTATTTTATTTCAAAGGTACTGTGTGCATAACACTATGGGAAAATATTAAAAAATAGATGATATCCCTTACCTTGAGTTGCTTATGATATAGCTGGAAAAACAACATATATGTGTGAAATTATGGGAATAACATATAGCAATATCAAATACCAGCAAAGACACAACAGTTAGATTCCCAGAGTGAGTTTGTTGTGGATTGTGGAACAATCTATGAACAGTTGAAGAGGAGATTGGTTAAGTTCAGGAGCTATGAATGGAATACATAACCAACCAGAATCAGCATGGAATAGCTTGTTAAATTAAATTGATTGAAGAGGCAAAGAAAATAATTTTTTTGTAGGAGAGCTGAAGAGAAAGGAAATCAATTTGTTAATGAAAAGCCTTGAACAAAGAGCACAATTTAGATTTGAAATAATAGGAAACAGAAAACCATTGGAAGTTCTCAAGCAGGGGAGCAAATGGTGAACATTTTGTTTGAAGAAGTCTGAATAGGAAATGAATTGAACCAGATATGTGAAGTAGGTGTTCTTGACATTGAGTAGAAAAAAAGGATTTTAGAAATTATCTCAACCATTTGACAAATGCAATTAGAGAAATAACTTTTTAGCATGAGGATAACCCATAAAGTACACTCATACTTTTGCCCTGTATTAACAGGTCTGGTCTGGATATTTCCTTGGAATGACACAAACCTGAGTAGGATGAAAAATAATCAGCAATCCAGCAACAGATTTCCTTCAGACCTTCTGAAAAAGACAAAAAACAAGTTGCAGGAGACCCCAATGACTTATGGTGCCATCACACCTCAGGCAATGACTTGGCAGCTATGGATGCAAATTGTGTCTGTGTTAAGGGATATCAAGAATGTGATATTCTCTGAAATGTGGGACATTTTTTCAGTGCGCTTCCTAATGGCTTTGGCTGTCATACTCTATCACAGTAACTTTGTTCTGGCAATTGAGGAGCGCTTTGGCATGAAACCCAGGCTAACTGGGTATATTATAAGCTACAGCAGTGCCCTGGGAGTGTTGGCAGGTTTTGTCCTTGGACCAATAATGAAACTCTACAAACACAGCACCTACATCATTCTGTTACATTCAAGTGTCCTCACCTGTGTGCTGTTGCTGCTTTACTCCACAACACTCAGCATATGGGTCGTTATTTTCTGCTCCACTTGTTTATCCTTTTCTACTTCTATAGGCAGGATTTGTATCACAGATCTTCTGCTAACTGTGGGTGGGACTCAAGCTAGTGGAACTCTCATAGGCCTAGGGCAGTCTGTGACAGCTGTGGGTCGGATCATTGCCCCTCTCCTCTCCGGAGTCATCCAAGAGTTGAGTCCCTGTGGTCCCCCAAGTCTCGGAGCAGCATTAGCTTTAGTGGCTGTCCTCATAATGATTTTAAACAAACCTCGTTACAGTAATAATCAGAGTACTAAACTGAAAAGCCAATAGGATTATTTCCATAACCAAGAAATGAAATATCTACTTAATGGGCCAGGGGCAAATGCAATAATTATTAAGGGTGTATCATAGAAGAATAACTAACATGCCTTTAAAGAAAAAGGTGATGTGAAAACAAGATAAGATGATCTTCAGTTGTATAGAAGCATCGCTGCTGAGTTCGTGATAAAACCCCTTGGATTCTTTAGACATGTCTGCTCCAAAATCAGATGTCAAAAAAGGAATGTTGATACTCATAGTTCAGAGAAAATATTCACCACAAGGAAGATATGAATTGTGTACCTAGAGATTTTATCTGGGTTTAATATTTTTAAAGGAAATAAGATAGCAGCTGTTGAGCCTGAGAGTATGTTGGCAAAATGCATATAAGTGGACTCTTTGAGTAGATTGCCAAAGCAGTCTACTTGGAGGAAAGGAAGAAAGCACCTAGACTTTCCCATTAAATGAAAATAAAATTGCACTTTAAGAAAATTGCACTAACCAAAATCGGGTAGGTAGCAATGATTTCCTTAATACTAGTAGAGTATTTATACAAGTCCCCTCCATGTAAATTTTAAAAAACTTGGAGACAACTTCCATTTGTCATCTTTTAAATAGACTGACTTCTTATCCTTGATTTCAGATATTTTTAAAAAATTGTATTTGCACTAAGTGGTATTTAGAATTTTGTTAGCTCCCTACTCTTGAAATGTGGAAGGTTATTTAGATTATTTGATCCAGCCCCCTATGGATTAGGTTTTATCCACACCATTACTGCCAGAAGATTCCCTCAGGAGTAGACTAAGGGGACTGATGGTTAGTCAAGGTGAATCGTACCTGAAATTCTATATTCCTGTATTACAGCATTACTTGGGAAATAGAACATCACCTAAAATAAGTTAAAGAAACTTTATTAATAACAAAGTAATGTCATCACGTGAGATGTTCCATTATATATATATATATATGAAATTGAGTAGTATAAACGAAACTTAAGACTGTTAAACATGAGCCCCTTTATGTGGGACCAAGACAAATTTTCGATATTTTTCAAGGGAAAATAATAAACCTCCCCTAGCCCTAATATTGTATTGCATAATTTTTGCATACTTTTCTATGTACTGCTTAGGCCCAAGACTGAGGCATGCCAAGAAATATTGTAGCAAACACTCATGCACACTTACTAAAGTATGTGTTCAGATTCATGGATGGAAAATTTTTGAGAGATACTGTAACCTAGAGTAAGCCATTGGTGTCTAACAATTCCTAAGATTATAAATGTGCCTATTTTCAATGGGAGATGAAGATTTTTATGGTGATAAATTCCCCAGTTTAGTTTAAAGATAGATAAACAGATAGATTGATAGACTTTTTTTTCCTACAATAGGCACTTCCCATCAAGGTAAGAAGATCTTTAGTTGTATCAGAAGCGTTCCTATTGGGTTCTTGATAAAACCCCTAGGATTCTTCAGATATGGCTGCTTCAAAATCAGATGTCAAAAAAGGAATGTTGATACTCATGGTTCAGAGAAAACATTCACCAGGAGGAGCATATATAAAGTGCATTTTGCTAAAAAAAATAAGTATGGGATTTCTTTTCAGAAAGGCAAATGAAACATGCTGAAAATACAAACAATATTTTCTAAGTTGGATCTTTTTTCATTTTCTACTGTAAGAATACTATTGACTCAATCATTTGTGATTGAAAGAACAAGTTAAAATGAAATAATTAAATTCTGTAAGTATTTATGAAGTACCTTCTAAATAGATAGGATTATTTGGTTCTCTGTAAAAGATAGAAACTATTTTAAGTTACTTATATTCTTACTGGAAGAAGAGAGCATAGTATCTGGGATTTAGCGCTGGAGAGGACCTCAGGTATCACTAATTCAACCCCACCATTTTACAGTTGAGAAAACAGCACTAAATGGGAAACAATGTGGCACAGTGGAGAAAATGCACAATTTATAATCATGAGCTCTAATTTTAAATCTCAACTCTATCATTTATTTTCTTTATGACTTATTCTCTCTGGACCTCACCTTTCTCATCTGTAAAAATGAGGAAATTAGACAAAATATATCTCTAAGGTCATTTCCAGTTCCAAATTTATAATTCTAAGATTCATGTGAAAGAGGGCATTACATACAGTAAAGGTTGGAGAGATGAGATATAATAGAAAGGTTAAGGGGAAGAAACTTTGAAATAGTGCTACTGAATACACTGCATGTTTATATTCTTTCTCCACACAAAAATACAATTTTTCCAATTTCAAATTTAGGCATACTTTTTTATGTGTAGCAATTGACTCACCTTACCTGAAATCAGCACCATATACAAATATATATATGACTAATGTGATGCATAAAAGCAAAATTATGTAATGAGTCTGAGCAGAGAGATCCAGAAGTTTTTACATTTTGTTTATAGATAAAAACATTTAGACATTTTAATGTTTATAAATCACTTTCCATATATTACCTAATTTCATCCTAACTTCAATCTTGTGGTGTTGCCATTATATACTTTTTACAGATAAGGAAATAAGTGACTTGCCCAAGACTAGCATTCTTTGTTCTTTAGATAAAAGTGAAATATTTCTTCAATACACCCCTGCAATATTTTTCCTTTTTAATTAACGGATTTTACTTGATTTTTAGATGAATATTTTCTTTAGATATTTTTTATATGGTCAACCATTAAAGATTTAGAGGGCTTATGGTATATGTTCTCAGGGAGTTAATGGATACAACTGACTATTAAAGTTTTTATTGGTTTTTTCTTCTGAATGAATTAATATTGAAATCTTAAAATGCAATAAATTATTAATATGAAAAAATCTAAAGAAAGTGTCATCCTTCCCTTCACCATTTTATTTTCTTAAAATTTTACTATAGCTCTAGTTTCTTGTATTTCCAATAACCCTCCTTCCAATCCAGAACAGGCCATTTACTCCTATGATAACTTTCCACTCTAACCAAAGCATGATTACAGTACAGTATCTGGAAATATGGCTATAGTAGTATAATTAATCATTTTAGTCATTTTAAGTCAATGTAATAGTTTCCTATTTTTTCTTCAGTCTATTTTTACTGATGGAGACCTTTAGAAATAAAAATTTAAGTGACTTGCCCAGGGACACAGTTTAAGTATATGAAGCGTAGTCTTCATGATTTCAGATCTGGCACTCTATCCACTGAACCACCTTGTTGCTCTGGAGCTAAGTAACATTTACATCTTGCTATAAAGGCTCGCAAAGCATTTAATATTCTCTCATTTGATCACAACATCCCTGTAAAGTATTAAATGGCTTATCCAGTTAGAATCTGAGACATTAGGTCTTATTGATTTTATGTATGTGCAGTATTGAATCCACTATACTATAAATTTTTATATTGGTAAACAATGTACACAGATAAAAAGAACAGAACGGTGCCATACGAAAGAAGGTCCAAAACAGCCCTATCAATAATTCCCTTAGAGGCTTAAGAGAAAACCTTGGAATGGGGGTGGTAAAAGAAGGCTTTAGGGAGAAGGTGGGATTTGAACTTGACTTTGGAGTATAGGAAAATTTTAGACTAGTTGAAATTAGTGTGAAGGGCATTATTAAAAGAAGAGAGGAATGTGAATAGCAAGAGGATAGCAAGCAGCCAACTTGGCTAATAATCCATAGAATATGAATGGAAGTTTTCATAAACAATCAATGGATGATAAAATTGAGGAAATCGAGTGTATACAAATTGTGATGCCTTTCTTAGATAGTTTGGATTTTATACATTTTGGAAAATGCCATCAGATGTTTTTACTCAGAGGAATGAATGAAATGATTAAAGAAAAAGTAAAACTCATTAAAAATTAATAGGTTGTATGTAGTAGCTTAAAGGAAGGCAAAGATTGTATGTGTGTGTGTTTCACAGATCCATAAGCATTGTCACTCCAAGCCTATGGGAATGCAGCTCCCCTATGACTTGTGCCAGTGGACAATAAGAGTCTCATTTAGAGATGAGTAGACGTAGGTAGGAGACGACTATTATTGTAAGGTTCTAGGTGTGCTGAGTCAATCTCTCTCCCTCAGAGATAGCTCTCATTATTTGATCACTAATGTCTAAAACCTCGTCATATCAAGTTGCTTTAAGTTTTCATTCCTGTCACAACACAAATGACCTTAAATCTTTACTAATCACATATTTTAGTGAGAATAAATTTCTATCCTTTAATGTATATCAAATGTAAAAAGGAATGGATATGAAAGTAATGACTGCCTGAGGGGAATGGGTGAAGTAAGAGGGAGAATTGGGAGTTGGAAAATACAAAGATGGCCAACTAATATTTATATAGCAATTTAATACTTAAAAAGCACTTTGCATATGCAAATCATTTGATCTTCACAGTAATCCTGTGAAATAAATCCTATTATCATCCCCATTTTACCAACAAGAAAACTAAGTGAGTTTAAGTAGCTTGCCAGGATTGTACAACTAGTGAGTGCCTGGGACTGTATTTGAACTTGGGTCTTCTTGATTCTAGGCCCAACAATTGCCATTTACATTTAGATGCCAAACTTCATTTAATTTATAGTTTTTCCTGGGGCTGAGCTGATGCTAGTAGAAATTAGGAAATAAATGAACAATTGAAGGAAGGCAGAGTAATGGGGATATGGGGGTGTGGAGGACAGGTTCAGAGAGAAAGGCTGTGACTTATTTTCATCCTTACAACCACCCCATATTAACACTTCACTGAGAGTTTATGACAGTGCCATTATCATGGGAAATTGGTTTGTTTCATGCTATTGAATGATATCTTGGAATTCTCTCCTGTAGCTAATTACAGATATATGCCAGTTCTCAATTTAAAAAAAAAATACCTTCAGATGTGATTACAGGAAATGTCAATCATTTAAACAAATCTGAAATCTGGGTGTTCATCACATTCTTCGGAATTTTCATTTAAAACACATGTAAGTGCATAAATCTGATTTTCTAAGACCTGGCATATCACATTGTGAGACTATAGTAGAGGTCTAATTATCTAGAATGGCATATGACATTTTTTTTTTCTGAAGCAGGAGAGGAAGCAAGGCACTAATATAATTCATTAAGAAGATATTTTTAAAACAAGCTAAAACTTTGAATTTTAAATCCAAACCAACTGCAAAAAATATACTTAAAATACCAATTATTGTAATTGTAGAAAGGAAGTTGTTTTGGAATCCATTATCACATGCTTTGAATGGTTTAATTTTTAATCAGAAGCATAAAAATGCAATTCCTTTTTTAAAGCCCTCAGTGTAAACTGACCTAAAGGATGCTTGCAAAAATATCCACTGGTGTTTCACAGACAGCATGTGAAACTTCTCTCTCCTCTTTTCCCTCAAGGAACTTCTTCATCTGAGAGACTGACTATTTTGTGCTAGTGAATCACCAGCTAATCAACTACCATACAAATAGCAGATCCCATCAAAAACAGATGTTTGCTGTCTTGAGTTGATCTGCTGAATTCTGTGACAGCTAAAAAGTTGGAATAAAGATAAAATAAAATCAAGTAATAACTGGAAAAGATGCCTCTAATGAAAAAACAAAATCATCTCATGATTTCTTATTTTGTTTTTGGATATAAAGTATTGGCATAAATATTTTTTTTATTTTGAGGGGAATTTTTCATAAACCTTTTAAAAATATGTAACTTTTGCATATTTTTTTAATTCCCAAAAGGTAAACTGATGATTTGAATGCAACAGGCATTACCTCAGCACTGAAGAAGTAGGCAAGTTTCCTCGTAATTCCAGAAAAGGATATTTTCCTTTTCTTTATAGAGATGTTTCCACTCATTCTTTTCTTTATAACCATCTTTAAGGAAATGTATTCCAATTTCCTCAGATTTGCTTTTGTTATTTTTAATTCAGTTTTTTAGGAAGTTTACATAATTAATTATATAAATGAAACAGAAGAGTTTGCTAAATGGAATTTCTTTCTAAAAAACCATTTAATGGGGGGCGGAGCCAAGATGGCAACATGAAGGGATCGAGTCTTAGGAGCTCTCTGATAAAAACTCATAAACTAAGGACTCTAACTAAACTTTTGAGAGACAGAACCCACAAAGGGACCCAGTGAGGCCGTTCTCCTACTCAAGGTAACCTGGAAAAGAGCAGAAAGGCTCTGCTCCCTGGGGTTGGAGGGGCAGCCAGCCAGAGGGGTGGCCTGCCAGAGCCAAAGAACTTCAGCCTCCCGGAGGCAGCCCCAGGGCACTGGGAGCCGAGGTTCACAGCAGCTGGGGCGTCTCCTGAGCTGCACTCCGGGGAGCACTGGCACAAAGTGGGGGAACAGCGGGGGACCTCTGCCAGAGCGAGCTTATGGAGCCCAGCCCTCAGGGCACACAGCAAGCAGCTTGGTCTTTCTGCAGCCCAGACCAGGAAATGGAAGCAGGCGGAGCCTGTAAGCAGGAGCCTCCAGGGCATGAGCCCATTGAGCTGAGGGAGGGGAGTGAAGAGAGAGACTGCTGAGCTCTGTCCTCTGCCCCCGGAACAGGACTGTGGGGCTCTGACCACATTCAGATTCTGATCCCAGTCTAGGCCCCCTCCATAGAACAACAGGCTCCCCCCCACCTTGGCCCCGTGGCAGAGCGGGGAACATATGGTCATTCACAGACCAGGAGGGAGGACAGAGCCTCACATACTGAGATCCTTGTGGGAGTGTCCCAAAAGCTCAGGAAACACCCCGAAAACAGGCTAAGGCTGGGAAAATGAGCAAGCAGAGAAAAAAGAGGAAGACCATTGAGAAATATTTTGCAAATGAGCCCAAGAAGGATCAAAATACTCAGTCTGAAGATGAGGAAGCACAAGCTCCTGCATCTAAAGACTCCCAAGAAAAACAGAAATTGGACTCAGGCTATGATAGAGCTCAAAAAAAAACTTTGAAAATCAAATGAGGGAGTTGGAAGAAAAACTGGGAAAAGAAAGGAGAGAGAGAGAGAGATGCAGGAAAAACATGAAAATGAAGTCAGCAGCTTAGTCAAGGAAATCCAAAAAAATGCTGAAGAAAATAGCATGCTAAAAACCAGCTTAGGTCAAATGGATAAAACAGTTCAAAAAGTTATTGAGGAGAAGAATGCTTTAAAAAGAAAAATTGGCCAGATGGAAAAAGAGATAAGAAAACTCTGTGAGGAGAACAAATCCTTCAGACAAAGAATAGAATTCAGGGAGATTGATGAATTTATCAGAAATCAGGAATCAATACTTCAAAACCAAAAAAAATGAAAAATTAGAAGAAAATATGAAATATCTCATTAAAAAACAACTGATATGGAAAACAGACTTAGGAAAGATAATTTGAAAATTTTTGGAATACCTGAAAGTCATGATCAGGAAAAGAGTCTTGACATCATTTTCAAAGAATTACTACAGGAAAATTGCCCTGATATTCTAGAAGCAGAGGGCAAAATAGAAATGGAGAGAATCCACAGATCCCCCCGAGAAAGAGATCCCAAAAAATCAATGCCTAGGAATATTATAGCCAAGTTCCAGAACTCCCAAGTCAAAGAGAAAATATTACAAGCAGCCAGAAGGACACAGTTCAAATATAGTGGAGCTGCAGTCAGGATCACACAGGACTTAACAGCAACTACATTGGAAGCTCATAGGGCTTGGAATACAATATACCTGAAGGCAAAAGAGCTTAGAATGCAGCCAAGAATGAACTACCCAGCAAGGCTGAATGTCCTCTTCCAGGGAAAAAGATG
Source organism: Macrotis lagotis (assembly GCF_037893015.1). Classification (NCBI taxonomy): domain Eukaryota; kingdom Metazoa; phylum Chordata; class Mammalia; order Peramelemorphia; family Peramelidae; genus Macrotis; species Macrotis lagotis. The sequence continues at coordinate 196,536,039 of NC_133663.1, forward strand.
GACTTTCAATGAACCAGGGGAATTTTAAAGGTTCCTTTTGGAATGGCCAGAGCTGAACACAAGGTTTGATCTACAGATACAGGACTCAGGTGAAGCATGGAGATTGGAGGAGGGGGGGGGGAATATGAGGGACTTAATGAGGATGAACTGCATGTATAGAAAAATGATACTGATAATATTCATATGAACCATCTCAGTTAATAGAGCAGGTAGAGGGAGCTTTTATAGTTGAAGCACGGGAGAAAGCTGAATCCAAAGATAAAATAGGGTGTAAAAATGGAGTCAATAGAAAAAAAAGGGAAATGGAATGGGAGAAAGAAAAAGGAGAGGGGGAATAGTCCAAGACATCTCACATCATAAGATTTTTTTTTATTACAATGAGCTATTGCAATGATATGGAAGGGGGGAGGCAAGGGGGAATGAGGGAACCTTTTCTCTCATCAGAGATGGCTAGGAGAGGAAACAGCAAATATACTCAATGGGGTATAGACAACTGGAGTAAGAAGGAAGGGGGAGCAGGGGGAAGGGGAGGGGATGTGAATAAAGGAGGAGAGGATGGACCGTGGGGGGAGGGTGGTCAGATATAACACATTTTCTTTTTTACTTCTTGCAAGGGGCTGGGATTTGATGGCCTGCCCAGGACCATAGGGCCAGGTGGATTCTGGACCTAAGAGGTAGTATGGGGGCTCAGGGCTTCTTGGCCCCAGGACCAGGGATCTGTCTGCTGTGCCACTCTGCAACCCTACAGCAGAGTCAGAGTGAAAGGAGATAGAAAATAGAGTACATGGTAGTGGAGAAATAAGAAAGGAGGGAGTTGCAATCAGCAATGGCAACCTTGGAAAAATATGGAAGTAACTTTTGTAATGGACTTATAAAGAATGTGACTCACCCAAGACAGAGTTGATGGTGTTGGAACAAAGACTGAAGCACATCTTTTGTTATTATTATTTGGGGGAGGGTGCAGGGCAAGTGGGGCTGGGTGGCCTGCCTGGGGCCACATAGCAAGGTGATCTTTGGGTGTCTGGGGCCGGATTTGAACCCAGATGCTCCTGGCTCAAGGGCCAATGCTCTGTCTGCCACCCAGCCACCCCTACTATTATTACTATTTTATTTTATTTTGGGTCTTTTTTTTCTTCTTTTTGGTTTTTGCAGGGCAGTGGGGATTGGGTGGCTTGCATGTCACATGGCTGGGTGATTATTGGGTTTATGAGGCTGGATATGGACTCGGGTGCTCGTGGCTCCAGGGCTAGTGCTTTGTCCATTGCACCACCTGGCCATACCTACAATTATTACTATTATTTTTTTAATTTTAATTTTTTTTCCTCTCCCCTTTACTTTTTTCGCCCAAGCAAGTCTGTCTATATTCATGGGGGAAGGGGTATTTTGTTTACTTGTAAACAAGAATATTTTATGAATGTAAAAAAATTTTGTACAAAATGAGAACAAAAATAAATTTAAAAAATAAAACAATAAAAAATAAAAAAAATAAAACAACAAAAAAATCATGTAATGTCTAGACTAAGTAATATTCAATGTATTGAGTACTACTTTGGTGCCTCATAGAGGTCACCTTGGCTTGTGCTCATGGAGCCCAAGCTCTAACAAATTTTATCATTGATAGTCTCAGAAACTCACTATCTTTATTTTCTGATTACCACTCTGAATGAATTTTTAGCCATGACAATTGATGAATCAATAACACAATTTAGCATGACCTCCTTATACTTTTTCATGATAGGAAAGGAGACATAGGATGTTTAACATCAAAGAGTTTTTAAATGATTTCTATAAATTGATTTAACTGCTGGTGGTAATTTATAGGTGAGATACTTGTCCCACATGAATAAATGGATCAACTAAGTAGAGAATTGGAATCACTGATGTTGACATCTTAGAACCCATGAAATCAAAAGACTAAAAAAGATACTGAAAAAGTAGCAACAAAATTTAAAGATTACTCATGGTCACCATTTTGAGAGACAAAGGAGTTGATGGTGTTTGTTTTATTGTGCATCTAAAGCAGAAAATACATCTAATGGAAGAGCAAAATCACCTCATGATTTCTCATTTTGTCTTTGGACATACATTATTGACATGAATATATTTTATTTTGGGGAAAATTTCTTAAATATTTAAAAGATATGTGACATTTGCAAATTTTTAAAAATTCCAAAAGGGCAAACTAGTGGTTTGAATACCTGGAGTCCATGGGGCACTAAGGGGTCTGTAGATAGATTTGGAAAGAGGATTCATGAAACCGAGGAGGAAATGCATGACGTCTTAATTTTCACAACCTTTAAATGAAATCATCTATTTCCTCAAAATGAATTTTTAAAAGATATTCTGATGATGAAATTATAGGTTTCGTGCAAAAAAAAAAGCTTAGTAACTCTTGACCTAAAGAAATAGGAAATGCAAAAACTGGTTAGCTCCTGCTAGTATATTGATATTCTGTTCTAGCTTCATTTACCTGATTTACATAGCGTTTACATATGCTTGGATGGACAGTAGAGGAAAGGAAGTGATGTCAGAGGGAAAATAGCAGGGAGTTATGAAGGTGAAAAGAATTTTATTTTATTTTGGCTTTTGCAAGGCAGAGTGACTTGCCCAAGGTCACACAGCTACATAATTATTAAGTATCTGAGGCTGAATTTGAACTCAGGTCCTCCTGTCTCCAGCACCAGTGTTCTAACCACTGCACCACCTAGCTGCCCCAAGTGAAAAAATTTTAGAGAAAATGATGGTCTTGTAGTAGAGCTGTGTTTTTATCCTCTCTTTTCTTCTATCCTGTATTTTATACATGGACAGGACTCGGATACCCAAACACTTCATGCTGTGTGCTTCCCCATGAAACCTAGTCAGTAGGGAAAAAAAATAAGAAAATTAAAGGCACCCACCAGGATTAGAGATAGAACCATATTTTCCTCTATAGAGACCAACAGAGTACCGAGTTCCCATATTGAATCCATAGGGAGTTTATTAGTGCTACAGGTTTAGTGAGTGAAAATTACTGCTGAGAGTAAAGAAGGAATTCACACAATTTATGTTCTCACCTCATTCACTTTTATGTTCTGCAAGCCTATCTACAGTTGGCAAGAAAAGAGTCAGGCACAATTGAAATGACTGAACAACAAATTGATGGCTTGATCCTCCAGATGTTCCTATTTGGAGACCTCATTAGGTTATATCAAATTCCAACACATTTCAGAGTCTCTTAAATAAGATCCAAAGTCACTCAAAAATATGTAGCCCAACTTTCTCTCAGTAAAATATTAGGCAGGTTAAAGAATGATTATTGTCCAAATAGAGCCCACAGACCTGGTCAATTTGTACATTGTCCTGGACAGACACTGCAGATGGATAATGAGTTGGACCCACTAACTGAACAAGAGGATTATGGGTTGGTTTTGGAAAATTGGGCAATGTTTTTGATGACTCTGTACTGTTCCCAGAAACAAGCATCCAGCTTTTCAATGTCTATGTTTTTTCTCAGCAATACTATAAGGCACGAGGTCCTTGAATGGTACCATCTCTGAAGAATTAAACTTAAAGATAGGTTAAATAAGGGAAATAGCAAGTCTTACTGCCCAAACAGCAAGGAACCCTGAGGGAGACAAGAAGTAACATGTGTCAAGTGAGTCAAACCATTGGCACCACTGCTTCTCCTCAGAAACCAATCGAAACAGCCCAAGATTCTGTGCCCAAAAGCTGTGAAAACAGCAATATGCATCAGGCCACTAACCCTGATCCAAGCCAACAACCCCAGCCATCATCCAGAGGAGAAACTCCTCTGAAGAAGATACCAGTCAACACCAGCAGTTTTTAACCAATTGCAAACAACAGGGCAAACAAGCCTAGATGAAGCCACACAAAGTAGCATAGATAGACCAGGAAAGTCAAATCATTACCACTACCTTGACCACCATATCCTCTTAAACCTATATAGAGAGAGCCCAAGGTAATATGTGTGTCCCTCAGACTACTGGCACTGTTTCCATATAATTGTCATCCTGGGTATCAACCCCTGAAGAAATGAGACTGGCAACATCTGCAAGTGCTTTATCCAAGCAGCCATAACTACTGAAGACCGAAAACACAATTCTCACAACCAAAGTCCATGGCATTAACAAATGTTTCAGCATCAGAAACTGATATATCTTACTAGTGGAAATAATATTAAAAATGCATTATTCTTTTTATCTGTTGTTTTCCAAGGACCATGGGGCCTTTTAGGTTTGCAAGTGAGACCTCCTTTCTGTGTTTCACCCCCCATCAAAATGTGAACTCCTTGAGAGCAGAAACTGCCTTATTTTCTAGTTCTATCCTATAACATATAACACTTTGCATATAGTTATCTTAATTTTTTCATTTATGCATTCAATATGATGGATATGAGTAGGCTGCAATACATTGGCAATGAAGAATTATGCAAGGGAGATGTCATTAAGCAAATGTACGACCAGAAAAGGTAGGTTGGTGATTTATCAGAAACGAATGGTTAACTTGTCTAATTGGTATCCTTCCAATTTCAAGAGATCCAGAAAAGGCTCAGAACCCAGCATGATTATAGAAAATGTATGGGAGGATTTACAAGAGTTACAGAGGATGAAAAAAGCATAGATGAGTTGTGATCTGCCATGTTGAAGAAAACACCTATATTGATGATAACAGATCTATACAAGTACTGTTGTATAATACCTCTTGAATACTGATTATTGATTTGTCCTTTAGAAAGACTCTTGATATCCTATGTTGCCCCTCAAAGGAAAAAAACAACACTTATAAACATTAGGAAGAGAGTGTTGTTATTTATTAATGATAGATATATAGTACAATGCATAAGAAGAATAGAGGAAACTTGTTTCAACAAAGAATTTTATTTTAATGTCTTGAACTGATTGATACATATATACTCCTTTGATCGACATGAATATCTCGTTCCAAAACAATCTATGTTATAGAGAAAGGTGATTGATTCATAATGACAACTAAAAGTTAGGAAATCTGACTAAATGGGAAGTGATATTTTTTAGACCACATCTTTTTCAAAATAACTCTTCTTTTAATGAATGGGTCTCATAAAAGCTTAATTAAGTAATGAACTTTGGAATTCAGCATACCAGCGCCCTTTTTTTTAGCATACTAACCTATGCATTGACAATTCTGACTTTGCTAGTTAGATAAAACCTTACCCTTAGCAAGAAAAACCCTAATTACTAGTGCAACAAATACATCTTTTCCTGACTTGATATCTTGGTATTTGGAGCCTTTCACAACTTATAATACAGATATTGCATTGATCTTGAATTCTATAAATTTTTATTTTTATACCTCCTCTAATAATACTTTATTGTGGCACCTTCAGCAAATCTAAGCTTTTGATCTATCACTAAAATTAAGGCAATATCATTTTCCTATCTCTTTGGGATAAGTGTTCATTTTAGCAGTATTAAAGACTGACCTGAACATGAGAGGTTTATATACAACCATAATTCATTCACTATATTTTAAGGTTTAATTTTCTGAGTAAAGTGAAAGAATTCAATTAAACATCTAATATTAAAGCTGATGAATTTGTTATGAAAAAAAGTAAAGGACACTCAAAACTCTTAAGTTTGTGCTTAAAAGTTGATTCCTTATAATGCAGACTGTATGTTTCCACAGAAGCAATGTTATATATGGTGGTCAGATTCCCAGGCTAAAAGCCCATCTGACCCACAGAGAACTCAAGATGTATGAGATCATAGGATTTGTGTTATATCTAATCATTGTATTTAGAATCTGAAGAGACAAAAAATACCAATGGACAACCATTTTCAGCTAGATGAGACCATAGAGGTTACTCAATTAATTCCCATTTGAGGTAAGGAAATTGTGGCCCAGAAAAAGGAAGTTGAGTGTCCAAGGTCACCCTGCCAAGTCAGAGGCAGACAGAGCTAGAACGCAGGTCTCTAGCTTCATAATTTGAGGAATTTTTTCCACTAAGGCACAGCTAACTACTATGAGTGATACTGCTTTGTACAAATGAATTCAAAATTCTAAATCAGGAGACAGGAATTATATCTTCCCTGTCTCTTGAAAGTTCTGACACTCCTTCCCTATACTCTCACTATCTGCCAAAGAGCAAGAAAAGGATTCTATCAGCTCTAAGCTGTAGATGCAGCTGAGGCAGAAGTTTTCATCCCTGAGGCATAGCTAGCTTCCAGGAATAAGGTGAAAGTTCTACTGAACTATCTTACTCAAATCTCATCTAGAATACTACCATTGGACTGTCACAGTTTAAAAAGTACACTGACAAGAGTGTTCTGAAAGGGACAATCAGGTTGATGAAGGGTCTGGCATCTATGTTATAAGAAGATTAGTTGAAGAACATGGACATATTTAGCCAAGAGAAAAGAATCAGGAGAGACATTAATAACTGTCTTCAAATATTTGAAGGGCTATCATGAAAAAGGGATTAGATTTTTTTCTGTTTGGCCCAAGCAGGCAGAGCTAGGAAGAATGTGTAGTAGTTGACTAAGAATCTATGCTTATTCTCCCTCTCTAACAATTAGAAATGTATCAAAGTAGAACGGGCTGGTTCTAGTGATTTGTTTCCCTTCCGCTTAAGTTTTCAGAAATGACCATTTAGCTGAAATTTCTTTTGGGATTGAATTGTATTAGCTGGCTTCTGAGGTCTCTTACAATTCTGCATTTCTGTTATTCTGTGGTTTTGTGGTTTATAGAAGGCTTGATGGGTAGAGATGAAGGCTCTGGGTGAGGCATAGGAAGGGAAAGTTGTATAAATAGGATAGGGCACCCAGGAATTTAGGAGTTAGGAGCTAGAGGTGTATAATCCTCAGAAAAACTTTTTGGTCCCAGACTTGATGTCTAAGCATCTCTATTTGTTTCTTCTCATTGAATTCAAGGAGTTGCTTTTCAACTGCTTTGAGTACGGTTTTTTCTCTTGTTCTCCTTCTTCCTTGGAATAAGTAATCTCCATTTCTTTGCTATTCTCCTGTCTCCGAAAACATACACACATGATTCTGAAGGTTTGCTGAAGGTGTTTATGCCAAAAACAATGGAAAACAAACAATCAAAGGGTCCTCAATGCTTCTCTTTCCAATACCCCTATTGGTAGGGGTAGGAAAAGTGCAGGAAAAGTTTCACTTAAACAGTTAGTTGCCAAAGACCACACAAAGGAATCAGATAAGATTCACCCTTTTTTCAAGGGAAAAATCAACTTAGGAAGACTTGAAAAGCTTATCAAAAAGAGAGTGGAAACTCTGGAATGAAGGGAGGGTTGAAAAATCAGTTAGGACCCAAAGAAGTTAATGGAGAATCATAAGGAAGGAAGCCTCAGAGGTTTCATCCTCACATCTTTACATTGATCAGGTCCTGGGATCAAACTGATAAAACAAGAAACTGGATACAGAAGTTCAAATCCCATCTGAAATTAACTACCATAAGGAAGAAGAGAATGGAAATGCCAATGCAAATAAGAAGAACCTGTCAGGCCGTTCAATCAAGGAAGTCATCCTGGGATGATCATTTTATTTAGTATGGCACAGAACCATAACTAGCATTTCCAGAAAAGAGTAGGAAATATACCCTCAAATTGCATTTCTTTGGAAATCTAGAGGAAAGATTGAACAATATGTTATAAATAGCTATTGGTGCAGGAAGGAGAAGGGAGAAAAGAAAGAGAGATAGACAGACTGACAGACAGACATTCAAACAGATAGAGATAGAAAAAACAGAGATACTGTGAGGCCACAGCTTTGGAGGTCACTAGGAGAAAAAAAGTAGTGAAGAGCTACACCATGGAAGGTGCAAGAAGATCATTTGGTACCTTCTTATTTTAACTAGTTAATTATTGGTATTATCTTGCAAAAACGGTTGTTTTTACCATAATTGAAGGAGTGCAATTAATGTCCTCTAAATTTTGGTAACCTGAGCAAAAATCTCATTCGCTATACTTTACTTATTGTTCTGGTGTACTCTCCAAACTCAATAATTTAAATCTTGTTATTTAAAAATGTTTAAATTCCCATATTAAACTAAGATTTGGACCAAAGTAACCCTTGGTGGGGGGGAAAGGAATTTTTTAAAATAAACTAATATTGTAAACACAAATTTAAGACACCTTATTGTACAAACTATTTCTGAGTATTTGTTAAGTATTCATTTAGATAGAAACTGGTATATTAACTAGAAACATTTTATTCCTTAAAGTAGACCCTCTAACACTCTCCTCTGACAATATTTTATTGCTCCAGTTTAAATTACTTTCTGTACTTTAAAATAACAAAGCTCTATCATTTAAAAAATATTCCTCAGACTTTTCATGAATTCAGGCTGGGACTCGCTATCCTATAGTAAGATTTATCATTTGTAAATGCCATGTCAAAATGAGAAATCATTAACAATTACAGTCACAACCTTCATTGTGCCTGGAATTCAATTAAATTTAACATTTGAATTATTTTGCTGCAGAAATGAAAAATCCATGAAAAAAAAAAGAGTCAGTGAAATAAGAGGTGGTCTATTAAAGAATCTGTCAATTACAAAAATCTATTATTTAGAATGTCCATATAGCTACAGAACAATGATAGCTTATATGCCTATAAAAGGACACAAGTCAGATAAGAATTATCTTTTCTGAATTTATGAATCATCAAGAAAAGATGAAATAATCTGCATAGTTTTATGCAAAAATGCATTTTTTGTGATCTACTTGTGAATACTGAGCATTTTTTTGTGTGCTGAATATGGTCTTTATTTTGTTTATTTTGGCCAAGACCTAGGATTTCATTAATGCAAGTTGCAAGAAAAACTCTGTTGTTGTTGATCATTTATTTCAGTTGTATCAAACTCTCTGTGATACTATTTGAGGTTTTCTTGACAAAGATAATAGAATCATTTGCCATTTCCTTCTCCAGCTCATTTAATAGATGAGGAACCAAGGCAAACAGGGTTAAATGACTTGCCCAGGGTCATATAACTAGAAAATATCTGAGGATAGATTTGAGCTCACAAAGATGACTGTTCTCCTGACTTCAGGCTCTGCATTCCATCCACTGAGTCACCTACCTGTCTTGAAGAGTTTCCTGAGCCATGGAGGGATTAAATGGACACATCACCAATTTGTATCAGAGGCAAGGACTTGCATCTAACCTGAGGCTGGGTTCCACTCTCTGCTATGCTATGCTTCATTTCAGATAGGTATAGCAGCAACTTGGCAACCCAACACAACCATTCACTCACCATTAAAATAAAAATGGTGAACTATAATTTATTATATATACATAGTTATGGAAAACAGAACTCTTAATAAAAAAAAATCCTAGGGTATAAGAAGAAAAATGAATGATATCAAACAACTAACATTCCCAATGAACCTTATAGATGTTTAGTTTCATAATGTTAAATAATCCATTTAAATGAATGAATTGCCTAGATATCTTTCAGACAAAATTTAAAGTAATCTAGAAACTAAAGTTCAATATTAAGCAAAGTGAACTATTATCACAGTGAATATCCAGCTTTCATTGGTAATGAAATGCAAAATCATAAGAGGTTAGAGTTGGGAGAGAATGTCATAGGAATTTTAAAAAAAGATAAAAAAAATCCAACAGTCTAGGAAATCTGGTATGCTCTGATTCATTCTTGCCTACAGTGATAGTTGGAATCCTAATTTTGACCAAGTTGACAATGTCAACTGGCATTTCCACTTATTGAATAAAGCAAACTCTTTAATCATTCCTTACAGAATATGGACAAACTTCATTTTCTAATCAACAAAAACATGGTGATTTTTTACATTTGATATTGAAATTCCAAATCCAATATAAACATAACTTGGGTAGTGCAACAAATGCAAAATGTGCTTAAGTATTTAATAAATTAATGTGATTCTATACATTTTTATTCAAGATTTAATAAATATAAATTAATAATCCCCCTCCCTCACCCAGTTAGTTACTATTGTCCAGTCTCACTACAAAGCATAATCTAAGCTAAAAGAAAAAGTCATCTCAAACAGCCAGGGGCAATCCTGCAATTACCAAAGCTCTACTAATATGAAATACACAAATCTGCAAGATCTAAAGAAAGCCATCTCAATGTGGCATCTTTGAATGAATACTTCCAGAATAAAAAAAAAATCAAATTTATACCTGTTTTCAGTTAGAAAATACCTCAGAATGAGTCCTCAGCATGATGTGAGAAGAGGCCTGTATGTAATACAAGCTCTTGTTTACAACAACATCCAAAGAACAGTCAAATTGTAATTGTTTCACTAGAATTTTGTTGTCTTATAATGCTTGAAATGAATGAGTCATTAGCTGAGGTTTGGCAGTCTTTTCATTATGCAGATATTCTGTTATAATGATAGTTGCATAAAGGTAAGTGTTAATTCCCATATGATCACCAAAAACAACTGCTAAACAAACAAACAAAAAAAGGCAAGCTTTGATGACTATCTCTTACTTGCTTTGTTTCAAAGGGGAAAAAAATAATATTTATATTAATTCAATTCAATTAAATAGATATTTACTATGTGCAAGGCACTGATTTTTTTCAAATTACAGATCAAATTACAGATTAAAACACTTGATGTTTGCCCTTTCTTTGTAAAAATAAACTTACAAATGACACACAAGTTTATCATATGAAGATCCATAAGTGAAAGTAGAATTTTGTCTTCTTTTAAGAAGTTATAAAGATTTCCCTTTTACCTCCTTGCAAAATGTGAAAATCGTGAAGTCAAAAAACTCAGGAAACTTTCTCACTTTTTATACATTTTAAATTATGGCTTTACCTATACTAATCTGAAAACCATAACTAACTCTTGGCTTTGTTAAAATATATCACAAATATCTTAAACTCAATACGCCTTCATCAAAAATCTATAAATCATCTCTATTTTTTCTCTTTGCCCAAAAATCTATAAATACCTATTCTATGTTTAAAGTTCTGGTGGGATTTTTTTTCATGTTGGTTTTTAGATAGGGATTTTTGGTTTTTATTTTTGGCACAAAGTCCAAAGTGGTTTAAAACCTATTTTTTACATAACCTGAGTATCTAACAAGGCATCTCTAAAGGTTCTAAAACAAAGTGTGGTCCTGCCAGATATATTTGTTCTGGGTTGGTCACATTGCCTTCAGTCCTATACCCAATGATGTTCCAGGGATTCAGAGTCCAACACATGAGAAATAATGAAGGTTTCCATAAGCCAATTAAAGGTGAAAATCTTGGCTTAAACCTTCTAATTACTCAATTAAATCATACCCGTTTTCACATTTTTTTCTCACTAATACAAGTCAGGTCTTTCTAGCCCTTCCAGTTTTTACCTATATGCCATCTGTGGAGTGTTTGTCAGAATTTCATATATACACATATGTGTGTATATTTAAATAGTATAAATCTTAGTACCAATCAAGTATTAAAGGGGTATTATTTAGTGGAAAAAAGGGAAGGCCAAGACAAAATGAGATTACAGAGAACAATCAATAAAATAGCAATTAGATATACTTAAATTTCACATATATTTAAATTTATGCTACACCATAAACTACTCATGTATCTAGGGTTCAATTTAGATGGAAAAATGTTATAATTTCATTTGCTTTTTATGTAACCATTTCTAGTCTGGTACTTTTTGTTTTTGTCTTTTTAAAGTAGGTATAGCAGATTATTTTAAATTCTCATGTGAAAGTGTCTCTTGGGTAAATCTACAATGAGAATTCTATCATTGTTTTAAAATTGTGGAACCTAGCATACCACCTTTGATCCTTCTCAGCTTGAAGCTAATGACCTGGATTCATTGTCCTAAACTCCCCAAAAGGAAAATTCTACTTGAAGAGGTGGTAGTTAAGGTGGGCATGGATCCAGAACTGCCTGTATCCTCCCTAATATTGCACAGTATAAGTTATCAACCGATACAATGTAAACACATGGAACTCCAAGATGCCCTATTGCTCCCCACACTGCTTACAAGTGGTGTGGATGGAACTTCATACAGAGTTGCAGTTAGGTAAGTCTGCAACCTACCATGTGTCAGTTCTCACCTACACTGCCCAGTAAGTCCGTTGCACCAGGTAAACAAGAAGTGGAGATTCCGTTTTCACATCGCAGCTAAATATAAGATAGAGAGAACAAATTACTCATTAATATGTGGGGGTGGGGCCACATGGCCCTAAGGCCACCTGATGACAGCCAGGTCACTTCTTTGTCTTTATAGTTTTTCTGATGATTTTCCTGTTTGAAACATATGATGCTGTAGCTGAATACTTTGTTCTGAAAAATCCTCTTGGCTGCCCCATTGCGGTATGGGAAACACCCCCAAACTCTGCCGATAGACTTGTAATCCTTCAGAAAAACAGCCCCATATTTGCCTTCTCTTTCAAGAAAAAGCTCCATGTATTTTTTTTAATTGGGGTGGTATTTTTTTCATTTAGCCATTGGTTATAGATAAAAAGAAAGTTTAATAAATAAAAGCTTGAATGAGGCATAGATATATGTGTTTTCAGCATCAATAGTGTTTGCTAAAATATTTTAGTTCTGTTATTCAATCCCAGAACCAGTAAAGGCACACTTTTATTTTTTTCAAGCCTGGAAAGAATGCAATTGCTAGAAGCTAATCATAAAAGATGCTTTATGTTTTTTTTCTTTGTTTTGTTTTCTTCCTTCTGGGCTTTTAATTTCATCCTATTAAAGCGATGGTTTGGCCCTGCCTCCCACAGAAAATATTTAGATCCATAGTGAGTTTAAAATGGATTCAATTGTTCTGTCAGATTTCAGGATAATAAGCTACAGATGTGTTAGGCAAGTTACCCCCCCAGTCCTGTTTTGGCTGTTTCCACTAAGGGTTATCACTTCCATATCTGTTTTTCTGGTTTCCAGGCTCTGAGGCCCGCCTGACTAGCCTGGGGGGAGGCACCGGTCTTCTGCCTTCAGTCAAACCTTCTTCTCTCACTGTGCCAAATTTGGCTTTGGAGAGCAAAGGCTGCCGGAGCACACCTGGCGCCTGAGCTTGGTCTGCTGAGCGGGGGGCCGCTGAAGCGACGGAGGACTGCCCTCTACCGGCTTCTCCCTGAACTTCATTTTTCCATTCCATGCGGTATTGCTGCTGGGCCTTCTGATGCTGGTCCATCAAGAAGCGTCTTGCCCTTGGTTGCAGATTGAGCACTGTGGTCCCAGTGTCTGGATCAGAGTCACTGCTGTTGCCATCTATCATGGGAGCAAAGGAAGGAAGGTCAGACTTGGAACTTGATTAACGTGCCATAGAGCAAGATTATAACTGAATCTGGACATTTGCTTCATACATACAAATACATATACACATATATATACATATATATGTATGTGCATATGTAAATGTCCACATGGGTATGCACACACACACACCTGTATGTCTTTGTACATATGCTTATTAAATTGTATATAATCTTCATAAGAATCTAATGATACAGGTGCTATTATAAAACCCACCTTGCATATATGAAGAAGCTGAAGCTGAGGGTTGATGTGACTTGTTTGGGATCGCATAGCTAGTCAGAGTTTGGAGCAGGATTTGAATTCAGGTTTTCCTGATTCTCAATTTAGTCAGCTGTACCACCTAGCTTACTCAGTATTCTTAAGTTCATGTGGTTATATCTTCTATCCTATACATGCCAAATAGGGAAATGCAACTCTGAGGAGTTTGTGTACATACACACATACACACACATGCATGCATGCATGCATCTGTATACACATATGTTTGTGTGTGATGTATATATGTGTATCTGTGTATAGATATACATGTGTGTATGGTTCTGCTTAGGCACACCATGTACCTATGAGTAGCCATACAAAAATGAAAATATGCATGCATATGTGTTTGTATTTTGTCTCCCAAGAAGCCCCAAACTCAAATTTTGATATAAACTTTATTGCTGTATAGTTTGTATAGAAAAATATATACATAAATGTAAACACATACATGTGTATACATATAAACACATATATGTATTTATAAACCACCCAACAATAAAATGGATCTCAGAATTCAGTTTGGGGGCATCTTGGAAATCAGAACAGCAAGTATCAAGAGGCTGAACAATGGTGAAGAAATGTGGACAAAATTGAATGATAAATAATCTCTATAGGGACAGCAAGTCATCCACTATAGCTGTCTGTCGAGATTTGTGAAGGGAATAAGATATCTCATAATACCTCCATTTGCAAAATTAAAAGAATGATATTGATGTGAATCAAATCTTAAACTGAAGTTATGAGAATTGTATGGGAAATGCAAAGGCAAACACCAGATGATTATATCTCAGTGTCTGGTCATAAACTTTCATAGTGCTGATTTGTCCATTCTCCTGGATGATGGCATAGAGAATAATTCACTATATTTGGAGTCAGGAAGGCTTGAGTTCTCCTACCTCAAGTGCTTACTAGCTATATGACCTTTGGCAATTCAATTTTCTCATCATTCAAAATATGCCAATATTCACCAGTTCTGTGTTAAGTGTGATAATATCATAAAAATTCGTTCAAGGAGCTCACAATCTGAGGGAGAAAACATGCCAACAACTGTATGCAAACAAGATAAAACTGGAGATAATCAACAGAGGGAGAGCATCTTTCCAATGAGTATATCACCTACCTCACAGGGTTGTCATAAGGATCCAATGAGACAATATATGCATAATCTCAAAGTGCTATTAACTATTATTTTGCTGATTCCTTTAACCTGAATTTCTTTCCTTGATCAACTCTCTTAGTTTTTCCAGTCTTTATATAAATAAAGAAACTGGGTTACTATCTCTCTCCACTTTTCAACAGCATTGGAATACTGTCCCATTTCTCTTTGGAGTGGAAAAGGATGTCTTTGGGGGAACTGCATTTACTAGGAATATCATCAGTCTACAAAGTGAGAGAAATCTATTGGTTCAGACTGAACAAATACTCCAGCTTGTAAAATGCATTGTTGGCTTTCTTAAAACTATATTGGTTTTTCAGAATAACTGTTAAGATGATAAATATTTATTCTTTTGCAAATTTTCCACATTCATTATCTTTTCATTGACTAAAGGATAACAGTGTTTCCCACCATCTCATTAATGGAATCTTGTGGAAATTAACTTATTTAATTATTTGTAGACTGTATTGTGATAATCACATTATTAATAAATGGCAGTGACTAGATTTATGAAATGTTTGATTTATGAATTAGGAGTTGAACTAATTTAGATGATGTAAGAAGGAAAAAGAAAACAAGCCAAACAAACTTCCTAATAATGATTTATCCAAATATGGAAAAGAAGGCCTCTAGAAATAATGGAGTTCCCTCTCTTGGGAAGCCTTCAAATAAATTTTGGACAACTAATTCTCAGTTACATTGTAGAAGCTAATGTTTTGAAGACAGCTAGGGAATGGGAGCATTCCAAGTATAGAGGCAAACTGTGTAAAGAAAAGGAGATGTTAGGCAATGAGATCTTATCCTGATATACTTGTAGATATTTTGGATTTCTTTATCTGAGTACTGATGTATCTCCCTCTTGACCTTGAGAGCAGATAATGTTTAATGTTTTTTTCTATATCTCCAGCATCTACAATGCCTCAGAGTAGAAACTTAATAAATACTTGTTGAAACATACCAAAGAGGAGAGAAAAATGGTGGTGGGGGGAATGGGATAAATTAAATGGCCACTAATGTCCCTTCCAATTCAAGAATTTCATGATTGTGTGAACCTTAATGAGAAATGACAATTTGGGCTATTCTCTCTTAATTACAATACTAATTAAATTAATTAATTCATTACCTGCTTTAGATACATTATGTCTCCTTTTTAACATCTCTGGAAGTTTAGTGTTCTTAGGTAGTGACAAATACCGGGACGTTGAAGTAGATGCCTGTATACAGATTTAAAAAAAAAACCAACATGAAAATCCCATTTTATTTTGTATATAATTGCATCTTTCAGGTTAATAATTCATAATTTCACTCCGTAAGCTGAATCAGTGTTCAAAATTCAAATTCTAGTCCTTAAACTCTAAATCACATACTACTTTAATATTCCAAGAATAACTCGTATTTGAAATATCTGACCATCACCCAAGATAGAATGGAGATTAGCACTATAAAATAGTTGTGAAATCATGAGAACACCAGAAAAAAATCTGTGATTGTGTATATGTGTCTGTCCACATTTGTATAAAGAGCAAATGTTCTATATTTTCTTAAAGAAAAACAACTGAAACATTTGATTCACAAAAATTATAAATATAGTTGTTTTGTTTTTAAGGAATGTAAAAGAGATATATTGCTTGCCTTTCAGCAAAAGGAAGAGGAATTGAAGGGAGGGAGAGAAACTATAACTCAAAATTTAAAATGAATGTTAAAAAGTGTACAGCACATTAAAAAAAAAAGAAATCGTGATTTAGTTCTAAAAAAGCTCAGTTTTGATAGTTAAATGAAAGTGATGGCATAATATTTTTGTTGTTGTTTTGTTTTGAACCTATGATTTCATCAGTGTTATTCATACCCAGTGAAGAAGCTTCCTCTATTAATGCCAAACAAGAACTGTTCTGCAATTTAAGTCTTAGAAAGTTGCCCACAATCAGAGCATTACAGTAGCAAAATAATTCATATTCCAAATATCAGAACCATTAGTTCCTTTTAAAATTTTAGTACCTGTTCCAGAATTCTAGCTACTTTGACTAGATCCATTGGACTATATTTTTAACTTCAAAAAAATTTCTTATATTATCTACTATAAATACCATTACAATTTTTCTCATTTAAAGAAAAAATTATTCCTGTTCTTAAACCTTGCAATATTTATTTTACTGGTTCCTATTTGAATATGTTGTTTCTATTCTATTTAATTTTTTTAATAATATTTTTTCAATTACCTGTAAAGACAAATTTTAACCTTCATTTAAAAAAAAATTGAGATTCAAATTTTCTCCCTCCCTCAATCTCAGCTTTTCTCTGAAGAGGGTAAGCAATTTGATTCAGGTTATATATATATATATGCAATCATGTAAACCATTAGTCATTCTGTGAAAGAATCCTTTCTTTTTAAAAAACAAATTAGGTTTGTAACCACTCTACTATGTAACTTTACAAAGGACATTTTAAAAGAAACTTTCCTTGTGAGAAATATATTGAAAAACTAAAGGTGAAAGCTGTCCAAGTCTTTTTATTTTCATGAATTAGCAAAACTAATGATATGCAATAGGAGTTTGTTCCTCATTCACTACCAGAAAAACTTTCTTTGAAGTTCTGGGCTCAAATGATTTTATGATTAATTCTTAAGATACAAAGTTAAGTTACCCGTCTTTCCCAGTTCAAACTGTTGTCTTTCCTTATGCTTTCTCTCAGGCTATGCCGACGTCGGATCAGAATCTCTTTGGCTTGCCTTTCACTTGTATCTGTGGTCAGATTGTGTCTATTGTAGGAGAGAGTCTGAAAGAGAAGCAAATAGGGGATATTTAACAAAAACACTGGCTGATCAGGCCTGAGAAAAGCCAGAAGTATATCTCAAATATCCCTGGTTTTTAAAGAGTATTCAAAGTCTCAATGAAACAAAGAGTACTTTTATAATAGTCATGTATCTGTTAATTTTTCTATAATTTGGTCTTCTTTTCTATAAACTAATTATTTTTGCAAAGGAAAAAAGCAGCTTAAGTAAAAACCAGTCTATTTTAAAAGATTAACACGTTCTTCTCAAGAAACCTTGGAGAATATGTTTAAAAGTATTATTAACAGTGGACTTAGGGAAAAAAATCTTTTTATCTCCTGGAAGTCATGCATTTTTTAATATTTCTGTTAGACAGTTGAACCTGTACCATTTTAGCCACAGGGGGGTGCCATGGTCTTTTGATTATATCTCCTACTCAGCTGTTTCAGGGTCTATTTTCAACTTCTATGGAAGAAATCCTGTCATTTCTACCTCCACTCAGAATAAAAAAATCAATAGAGTCTTAAAATGGGGCTATAGAAGTATAATGCCCATAATTAAGATCTTTCAGAACTCTCCAACTATTTTCTGTCTTTTTTTTTTGCTTAGAGTTAACATTTTTTAATATCATTTTATGTTACTCAGATAAGTTTGTTATGTAAAAGATAGGAGTTTCCTAAAATGAATTACAATTACTGGTTTTTCATTTCTTCAGATATAAAGGATTTAATAAGATCTTTGAGGTCATCTAGTCCCTGATGTTTCAGTTGAGAAAACTGACTTGTCCTAGGGTTATCCGGGTAATAAGTCAAAGGGTCAGAATTTGACCTCAGGTTCTCTGATCCCAAATCTAGTATTTTTTCTATTGTGCCACGGGAAAGAGTAAGCGGGGGCAACAAAGAATGAATAGACATGGCAGAGTCTGCTCCTGTGTACTTCTTAAACAGAGGCTCTCTTTTGCCTCCTTTTTCACCCCTAGCATTTAGCATAGCATCTGGCACATAGTAAGTGATTAATACATGTTTGTTGATTGATTTTCTATGTATATAGCTTTGTCCTTCTTACAAATTATAAGTTCTTTTAAGTCAAAGACTGTGCCATTTTTTATTTTTGTATCCCTAATACCTAGCATATTTTTCATCAGTTGTAAGAATCAATGAATGAATAGATATTACTTGAATTAAGCAGAATTCATTGATAATGCATATTAACAGACTGAAAAAGCCAAGCAAAAGAACTGTAGACTTCATATAGATAACCACTATAGATTTTTAACAGCAAGGTGACATGAAGGGAGTAGGACTTTAGAAATATTTGTCTGATAGCTACATTAGAGGCGATAATAATAAAAGTAAAAACAGTAATAATAATAATAAACATAGTTGATATTTATACCATTCTTTAGTTTCATGCACCAGAATATCTCACTTTTGTATTTCTATCACTGATGTCTGGTAGTAGTAAACAACAGGTCTATGATAAGCTTTAGTTTGTCCAATGTCATGTTGTAGAAAAAGGTGGGGAAATGACCACAAGCTCTGTCATTATACAGAAGCACTGAATTTTACTTGGAAGTTGCCAGGGCACAGGCTCAGTGGTCCTGGGGGTTATACTCCAGCCAGAGGAGACACGGCAGCCAACTATTTATCATCCCTTCCTCATTATAAGAATATATTTAATATAAGCTTATTAATTGATTTTAGGGTTTAAAAAGTGAATCATACATATGTATAATATATGTACATATGCACACAAATACATATACATAAATACATATTGATCCTCACAACAACTCTATGGTAGCAGGTTTTGCAAAGATAATTAAAGTCATTTCAAAGAGGAGGAAATTGAGGCTTAGAGGGAGTGAATTCCTTCCCCAAGGGAATTGATCCTGATATATGGAGAGACTGGTAGGAGACTATTGAAAGTGCCTAAGGCACAACTGCCAACCTGAGTGGAGTTACAGGAGAAGGGGATATGGGAGCAATTTTGAAGGGAGAACTAATGGAACTTTGAATAATGTTTGTCCTTCATTTTCAAAGAAGACCATGACATCAGGAAGATGATACCATGATAAGCAAGTGGATTGGATTTGAGTGAGGAAGATACTGTGCTAAGTTCACCAGTCTTGCTTTCTTCTCCAGAGATATCTGGATCCAGTCGCCAGATATGAATCAGGATGACTAGAGATGGCCCTGGATGCGAGGTAATCAGGGTTAAGTGACTTGCCCAAGATCTCACAGCTACTAAGAGTCAAATGTCTGAGACTAGATTTGAACTCCAGTCCTCCTAACTCCAAGGTCAGTGCTCTATCCACTTCAGCACCCAGCTATCCTAAATAACTATCAGATATACAGGAAAGGCATTAAGTTCTGATACTGAAGGTATGAGAAAATCATGGCATCAATGTCAGAAAAAAAAGGGAAGTTCCAGGGGAAGCCTGGCTAGGGGTATATTGATGAATTGAACTGAATTTGAGGAGATGGTAGGATATCCTATTAAATCTCACCTAACTGATTTTTTTTATTCAAAGATGTAAATGTATTAAAATTCTTACACGCTGTCGAATTTGATAGAGATTCCTTGACAATATTTGTCGTATCTCATCCATTTCACCAGGGGTCAGCTTTCGTATTTTTTCCTCACGATAATCACTGTAAAGGTTTATTAAAAAACATAATGTTTAGCATTTGATAAATATTGGAATGATAAATTCTCATCTTCCAAGTGACAATGACCTGCAAAGAAAATCTTTGAAAACAGAGTATTTCTAAAAACTATTTAATTAAAAATTTTAAAATAGGATAAGGATTTAACAAGAACATTAGATTTTGAGTCATTCTTACTGTGTGAATTTGGACAAATTACTTCACCTTTCTTTATCTTAGCTTCATCACCAGTAAAATGAATAAACTAAAATAGATATCCTAAACCATCCTGTAATTTTTATAATCAAATTAATTATACCTATAGAATTTGGCCTCCTGGAAAAGGGACCCAGTTCAATACAAAATGAAGGGGCTATGTCAGATTCAGAAGTAACTCACACTATGAAAAGTCCTACAAAAGCAAGAGTCTATTTCAGATTCAATCAAGTAAGCTGTAACGTGTCTCTAAGATTGTAATGTGTCTCAAAAACTTATCAAGGAGTCATTATTCTTTGAAAAGAACAAATATTTTTTAAATTGTTACTATATTCAATTATATTTTAACATGTTCAAGATATTATTAATATATATATATAACAGTAGATTCTACATAGCTTAAAACAAGAAATATTTAAGTGTAAGAGTTTATCTGAGTTTATGCAATATTATTTAAGGAAAAAGGGTGTTTGTAATTCAGCAAACATTTACTAAGCACCTTCTGTTTGTGCCAAGGTGTGCTTGATACATGCTGAGATACAAAACTTTAGAAAGATTATTTCTGCCCTTGGAGGGCTTACACTCCAGAGTTTATGCAAATTATATATCACAAAAAAACACATAATTGAGGTCCAAACAAAGCTTATGCTAGGTCCAAGGAAAGAAAAGTCATTAATGAGTGAGTAGATAATAATTATAACAAATTTGTTAAACAATTCAAGTTTTATAATTATCTTCATCAAAATAGCTCTGTAAGAAGGATTCCAAAAAATTATTATCCTCCTTTTATATATATATATATATATATAAAAAAACTGAAGTTCAAAGAAGTTATATGACTTATCCAAGGTCACACAGAGAGCAAATGCAGAGCCAGACTCTATACTAGGTCTCCTGGTCAGGGGCTCTTCCTATTCTAACATATTATCTTTGTTTTTTGTTTTGGTTTTTTTTTTAAAGTTTTTGCAAGGCAAATGGGGTTACACAGCTAAGTAATTACTAAGTGTCTGAGGCCGGATTTGGACTCAGGTACTCCTGACTCCAGGGCCGGTGCTCTATCCACTGCACCAACTAGCCACCCCTGTTTTGTTTTGTTTTTTAATTATACCTCTGTAAGAGGCCATAAAGATCATCCAACTCAAGATCCTTATTTTATATATTATATATTGGAAAACTGAGTGATAAAAAAGGCCACATGATTGACTAAAGAAGATTTCCTAATAGTATTTAAATTTAGCTTTGCAATATTAATAAGATTGCAACAAGCTAGATGGGAAAAAGGATTAAGGAGAATAGACATAGGTGAGCAAAGACATGGCAGTAAGAAGGCACAGGATATGTTTAAGGAGTACATGTAGATTCAGTTTAGTTTTGAAGTATGGAGTAAGTGGAAATGAAAAATATGAAATAAACTTAGAAAGACAGGGCACTACAGAGTCTTGTTCAGTCTAAGTAAACTTTTCCCCATCAGGTTGATTGACTAGAGTATAAAATCCAACATTTTGCCTTCTGATATCCAGGTGAAAGCCCCAGACAACTGTGTCTCTGATAGGAGAAGCAGTGTCAAAGTTCTTCTCTCCCTCAAAAGATGTTTCCTTAGAAAAAGGATGACACTAGATGCTGCAGAACAAAGACATGTCTCAAAAAGTTGAAGTCTTGAAAAAATTACCAAAGAAATAAGAGAACGAGAAATAAGTATTTTAGAAAATAATCATAGAAAATAGTAGCCAGTCTATTTCTAGGAACCAATTTAGTGGAGTAAGCATCCTCCCACTGTCTCCTCTAAGTAACTATAAAATAGTATTTCAGAATAAATCCTGGGACAGCAGAACCAGTAAGCAGACAGGGTGAAATATGGAGGAACCACAGAGAAGTACAGTTCAGGAGAAGAAGGATCTCATCAAGCCAGTAGCAAGTCCCAACTCAGAAATCCAAAGCAGATCTTGAGCCCCAGTGTGGTGGAGCAGGGAAATGCCTACAACAGGACACCCCATATGCCTTAATAGAACCAGAGGAACTAGTAGGGGACCTTAACTTCCCTCTCAAATAAATCCAATAAAAAATAAGTAAGAAAGAAAATAAGAAGCTAAATAGAATATTAGAAAAGTTACATATGATAAATCTTTGGAGAAAATCAAATGGGAAAAGAAAGGAATAAACCCTTTTTTTCTCAGCAGCACAGGGCACATACATAAAAACTGACCATTTAATAGGCCATAAAAATCTCACTATCAAATGTAAAAAGGCAGATTTAATTAAAATTTTAATTTAATTTAATTTAATTAATTAAATTAATTTAATTAAATTAATTTAATTTAATTAAAATTTTTAAAAAATCGTCCCAAATTGAACACTAAATTGGAAATTCTGAGAATCAAAGGTGAGATTAATAAAATTGAAAGTAAAAACAAAAACAAAAAATTACTGGGCTAATAAATGAATCTAGGAACTGATTCTATGAAAAAAATAAGATAATTCATTGGTTAATTTGATTTAAAAAAAAACAAATATTCAGTATCAAAAATGAAACAGGTGAAGTCACTGCCAATGAAAAAGAAATTAAAGCAATCATTATGAAATGTTTTATCCATATGCCAATAAATCTGATAATCTGAGAAAAATCATTGAATATTAAAGAAAATATGAATCACTTGGACTAACAGATCAGGAATTAGACTGCCTAAATAACTCCATCTTAGAAAAATAAATTAAAGAAGTCATTAATTAATTCCCTAGGAAAAAGTCCCCAGAGACACATGAATTCACGTGTATATTTAAAGAAAAATTAATTGCAATACTATCTAAACTATTTAGAAATTAAAGTTATCTATTACTTAGAGACATGCAAAAATTTAAAAACTCTGAGGTTCCACCTCACATATCAAAGAGGCTAATATAACAGAAAAAAGAAAATGATAAAAGTTGAGGGGATGTGGAAAAACTAGAACACTAAAATTCACTATTCATGGAGTTGTGAACTGATCCAGCCACCTAAAAAGCAATAAAACTGTGCAAATCCTTTGATTCAGCAATATTGCTATTGTCTGTATCCCCAAAAAAAGTCATAAAAAGGGAAAAGGACCCACATGTACAAAATTATGTGTAGCAGCTCTTTTTTGTGGTGACAAAGAATTGAAAATTGTGCAGATGGCCATCAATTGATCATGGCTGAACAAGTTGTGGTATATGAATGTAATGGAACACTATAATGGAATACTACTGTACTATAAGTAGTGATAAACAGCAGGATATCTGAAAAACCTGGGAAGACTTATTTGAACTAATGATGGTAAAGTGAGCAAAACCAGAACATTGTACAGAGTAGCAGCAACATTATAAAATGATCAACTATGATAGACTTAGTTTTTCTTAGCAATAAAATGATCCAAGCAATTGTAAAAGACTTGCTATGTAAAAAGCTCCCAACATCCAGAGAAAGAACTATGGAGTCTTTACCTATCATTTTTTGTAAGGTTTTGAATTTTACAGTTTTCCCCTATCCTCCTTTTCCTCTCCCCTCCCCCCCCCACAAAAGGCAATCTGATAATCTTTACATTGTTTCCATGTTAGGCATTGATCTTGAATATGTTGGGGCAGCTAGGTGATGCAGTGGATAGAGCGCCGGCCCTGGAGTCAGGAGTACCTGAGTTCAAATGTGGCCTCAGACACTTAATAATTACCTAGTTGTGTGGCCTAGGGCAAGCCACTTAACCCCATTGCCTTGCAAAAACCTAAAAAAAAAATTGAATATGTTGAGAGAAAAAACATATCCTTAAGGAAGAAATAAAATATTGGAGATAAAATCATGTAGTACATGAAACAACTTTTTTTTAAAAACCTTTAGATAATAGTCTTTGATCTTTATTTAAACTCCACAGCTCTTTCTCTGGATACAGATGGCATTCTCTGTCACAGATGCCCTAAAATTGTCCCTGATTATTGTACTGATAGAATGAGCAAGTTCATTAAAATTCATCACCACCCCCAAGTAGTATCTGTTAGGGTATACAGTGCTCTGGTTCTGCTCATCTTGCTCAGCATCAATTCCAGGCAAGTCTTTCCAGGCTTCTCTGAAGTCCCATCCCTCCTGGTTTCTAACAGAACAAAAGTATTCCACCATATACATGTACTACAATTTGTTCAGCCATTCCATAATTGGTGGACATCACCTCAATTTCCAAATCTTTGCTACCACAAACAGAGCTGCAGTGAATATTTTTGTACAAGTGATATTTTTATCCCCTTTCATGATCTCTTCAGGATATAGACCTAGTAGTAGTATTGCTGAATCAAAGGATATGCACATTTTTTATTGCCCTTTGGACATAATTCCAAATTGCTCTCCAGAAAAGCTGGACCAGTTCACAGCTCCACCATCAATGTATCAGTGTCCCAGATTGCCCACATCCCTTCCAACACTGATCATTGTCCTTTGTCATATTGGCCAATATGAGAGGTGTGAGGTAGTACCTCAGAGATGCTTTAGTTTGCATTTCTTTAATCAGTAATGATTTAAAGCAATTTTTCCTATGACTATGGATAGCTTAGAACTACAAAGTCTCAGTGTAAATTGAAGAATACATACATTTTTCACTCTGAGGACTTTTTCTGGCTTTTTTTCTTTTGCTTGGTTTTTGCCTTAATTCTGATTCTTTTGTCACAATATGACTAATGTGGAAATCTATTTAACATGATCATATGGGTATAAGCCTATATTCAATTGCTTGCTTACTTGAGGAAGAAAGAAGGAAGAGAGGAAGGAAGAAAAATCTGAAACTCAAAATTTTACAAAAAAATGAATGTTGAAAACTATCTTTACATGTAATTAGAAAAAAAATAAAATGCTATTAAGTGCCAAGAGTAAAGGAAAAAACAAACAATAGATAGTAAAATGGTAGAAGAAAAATTGTCTACAAAATGGAAGAGACCCGAAAGACAAAAATAACTGCTAAGCCTAAGTGCTTGCCATAGAAAACCAAGTATATGGGTAAATACCAACTGTACAAATGTAGTCTGGGAAGGCAAACAGGTAGAAATTACAAGTGTTTCACTTTTTCTCTAAAAGGAAAAAAAAAAGAAAAGGAAACATAAAGGAGGAAATAAAGGTATGGCAGTGCCAAATCGTAAAGGGTCTTGGATGCTTATAAAAGAGTTTGAACTTTCTTCAGGAAAAAAAACATGAAATAATTAAAATTTTGTAGTTAATTAGTGACAATCAAATCTATATGAAAGGAACATGTCTGGCAGTAATGTGAATGATGTATTGAAGAGGCAAAATGGTGAGGAAAGTCAAGGAGTAGGTTACTGTAGGACCAGGTCTATGGTAATAAGAACCACTAGGGTAGGGGAAGTGAAAATGGGAATAAAGAGGAGTGAAGATTCCCAACTTATTATAAAGAAAAAATATTGGTAACTAATAATATGAGAGTCAAGGAGAAGCAAGATTACCAAAGATCCAAAAATAAGGGATACCTAAGTAAATGGTGATGCCACCAAATATTCAAGTCAGAGGAAAGACCAGTTTGGAAAGAAAGATACTAGATTTCACTTTGAAAACATGGACTATGAGGTGCTGATAGAGCTTTGAGATCAATAGACTTTAGAGGAAAGATTATAGCTGTACATAGAAAATTGAGAGTCACCAATGTAGAACTGAAGCCATGAAATGAAATGGGGAGTGGACATGAGAAGAGAAGAGAGGAGAAAAGGAGAGGAAGCAAAACTCATAATATCCATAGGAACTTAAAAAAGTATATTTTCTGAACATGCCAAAAGTTAAAAAAAAAATTGTTACTAAGAAGAATTACTTTCATACATCATGTATAAAGTTAGGTGTTCTGTTTTGTTTTGAATGCTTGTGAACAAAAAATAAAATTTGGTAAATTTATATTTTTTTGAAGGAAAAATTTTATAAATGCATTAATGGTAGTTTGTTAGAAGAGAATTAGGAGTGTGTGGTATCCCTAAACACAGTATAGAAGAAAAATACCAAAGGAGATAGTATCCAATATCAGAAAGTCAGAGAGTTGTTATGTTCCAGTGCTGAATGCTGATTAGTAATAATACAAACATGGGTACAAATCCCAGCTCCTACATTTACTAGCTATAAAATCCTAGTAAATTTTTTTAATTTCTCCAAGCTTTATTTACCCAGTCATTAAAATGGAGATAATAATGCTTGCAAACCTACCATTAGATAGTTGTCATATGAAAAGCATTTGGTAAATTTTATTATCTAAATGTGAGTTTAAAAAAAAACTTGAAAAAGCATTTGATCAATATATCTGATTATTAATTGCCTTTTATTCTCTACCTTGCCTGAGATCATACTTTAGGACTTATTTCCATGGTTACTTTGAGATAATGTGAAATCCCAAAATAACTCACTTTACTAGCATTTTATACAAGGAAATTATTATTAAAGATGTTAGAGCAAGGTTTAGTGGAAATAAAACAGAAGATTGTGACCCTATGTGGAAGAGGGGAGCAAGGCAAAGGGAATTGGCTTGGTAGTCTACAAGGCAGAGTATGAGATGAAAAGGTACCTAAAACAAAAATTGACCTTGCATTTTAATTATATTAAAAATAGCACATGACCCTTGAGTCAGCATAGTTATAGATATTTCTTCTCAAAATAATAGGTTCTCCAAAGTGTAAAAACTGGAGGAATGAATCAATCCAATTTGTCATACAGGAACTATAACTAGAGGCAATGTAGATCAGTGTCTGGGGTCAGAGGTTACTGCTGGTAGTAGTATTTAGTTGTTTTTCAGTTAAGTCTGACTCTTTATGATCCTTTTTTGGGATTTTCTTAGCAAAGGAATGGCTTGCCATCTCTTTTTTTCAGGCAACATGGAAGTGATGATCAATCTTAATGGACTTGCTCATTCCATCAATGTAATAATCAGGGACAATTTCAGAGTACCCATGACAGAGAATACCATCTGTATTCAGAGAAAGAACCAGTGGAGTTTAAACAAAGTCCAAGGGCTATTACCTTTAATTTTTTTTAAGTGTCTTGGTACCACATAATTTTGCTATCTCCAATATTTTATTTTCTCCTCAAGGATATGATTTCGCTCTCAACAGATTCAATTTTGATCAATGAATAGCATGGAAACAATGCAAAGATTATGCTTTCTGTGGGGGGATGGGGAGGGATGAGAGGGTGGGGGAAAATTGTAAAAGTCAAAAACTTACAAAAATGTATATAATTGGAAAACAAAATATTAATAAAATCAAAACAAGATGGAAGTTGTCATTAGAGAAAATTGTGCTTCATTGTTAAATTGGACATTACTAGTGAGAGATAAAGTGTAAAATGATTAATTTGCAGCCATCTTCTAGTCTTATCTTTCTACATGTAAAAATAAATTCTGTCCCATATCAAAAAAAAAAACTTAGGCAAACCAGCTTAAGTGACTTGCTCAGAGTCACACTGCTACTAAGTGTCTGAGGCTAAATTTGAACTCAGATCTTCCTACTCTCAGGTTCAAATCTTGCCTCTGGTACTAATTATCTATGCAACTTTAGAAAGTTATTTAAGATGCCTGGGCTTCAGTTTTAGGGATACATCTTTTAAGAATATTCAACCTTTTAGTTCTTCTGTGATGCAGGTAAAATGAAAAAAGGCACTGCTGCTAATGGGCTGCAGGTTGGACACACCTGATTGGTCTCTGAGATTCCTTCCAATTCTAGATTCTATAAATTCTACCCATATGGCACTAAGTATTTAGTGTAGGCAGCAGTCTGCTCTGGAAATAGAAAGGATTAGGATTGGAACTGTGATTTTTTTTTGGGGGGGGGAGGTATAGGGAACCTCCAAAAGAGAAATCTACCAATGAAGGGCAGCATCTTCTCAAAACTTAATCTTAGAACTGCCTAAGAACACTGTAAGAGCAGAGCCAATAAGTGTTAAAATGAGGGACATCAGGTTTTCCTAGATGTGAGACCTGTTTTCTACTCATTAAATCCTGATGTATACAATACAATATATTAGGAACAAAAAATTCACAATTATTTTGGTGACAAAATTACCCCTAATTTTTATATAAAACCAGTAGATATCTTTATCCATCTTCAAGGTACTTTATTTCATGTATACTTTTTTTAAGCAGGAAAAAAATTCCAGGGGTGACTAGGTGGTGCAGTGGATAGAGCACTGGCCTTGGAGTCAGGAGTACCTGGGTTCAAATCTGACCCCAGACACTTAATAATTACCTAGTCGTATGGTCTTGAACAAGCCACTTAACCCCATTGCCTTGAAAATATCTAAAAAAAAAATCCCATTTTTTTCATTTAAAGTGAATTAAAGGAAAAGTCCTTATGGCGTGTGATGATAGTGACCTGTGAATTTAGAATTCTTTGCCTTTACCCCAGGAAGTAATGAGGTCTCCTATGTCAATAATCTGTAGTAAAACAGCTACATAATTATTTTCTAGCTTATACTAGCAAATATAATGCTTTCAAAATATTCAATTACAAAGCTTGAGATAAGGATATTTTAATTTACTTTCAAGCAATTTCTAAAAGCAAATACTTTTAAAGGAAAAATGCATTTTATCAGACTGCCCCTCCCCCTTCCCCAAGTTAACCTCTAAAAATCAGCACATCAATATTTCAACCAGAAAAATCTCTTAAGAACTCACCCTCTGCAATGACTTCTCATTGCCATGTTTTCCAACATCAGCTCCCTTGGGATCACTTATTCTTCTTGGGTTTTAAAGACTGTTACAAAAATTCACATTCAGTATTGATGAATTTATCTCAGCCAAATTATACTTACTTTAATGAAGCAATAGATGGCACTGTGCTTATCATTCCAGTCTCTGCCATCTCTATGGCATGCTTTATTTCCAGCTTCTTATATAATGAAACAATGCTCGACTTGGGTTGATTTTCCCTAATTAGAAGCTTCCTCA
The DNA here is from genome assembly GCF_037893015.1 of Macrotis lagotis. Taxonomy (NCBI): domain Eukaryota; kingdom Metazoa; phylum Chordata; class Mammalia; order Peramelemorphia; family Peramelidae; genus Macrotis; species Macrotis lagotis. The sequence goes on from NC_133663.1 coordinate 196,565,265, forward strand.
AGTATTTATCATCAAATTTTTTGAACCTGGAAGTAAAGAAAACCAACACTGTAATCAGTTATTGTCACTGGCTAGGAAAAAAATAATGAAAGCAGTAAAATGAAAATCACAGGCAATTCCCAATTTCCAGAGAGCAATTCATCTTATTAACCAAGTCAAATATATAGCTAGAGAGAGAGAGAGAGAGAGAGAGAGAGAGAGAGAGAGAGAGAGAGAGAGAGAGATGGATAGATGATAGATAGATGATAGATAGATAGATACACATATACATATGCACATATGTATAAACATCCACAAACATATATATATGTGTATTTTATACTAAGCTCTTTTTGGAATGAAACTAAAAATTCCTGATTATGGTCACAGTGCTTTACAGCAAGTGCTGAGGACAATGAGGGAAAAGAGAACCATTTCTTAAGGAATATATTATTGATGATACAACACAGCAAATGGGTTTGGGCAGTAAAGAAAGGAATTCATGTAAATTTTTCCTTTTTTTTACATTTGTTCTGACTTGTATTTAATTTTTGATTCACTGAATCAGAGTTCTTGGCAATAACACATCATCCATTTTAAGTTTTTTTTAAATAAAAAATAAGCAAAATGATGAACCCATATTAAGAGCTATAAAACAATGACATCCAATCTACTTAATATAGATTCTTGAGTTTTATTTGTTGTTGCTTTTTTGTCACACCTTCCATCTATTTGCCAAACCATACAGACACTTTCTTATTCTCAACATCAGAATCTTTCACTACTCTAAAAAACTACAATATTCCCTTTCATATCATCCTCTAGAGACCAAATCAAGATGTGGCATATCAGAAAAACAATATTAAGAGCTTCAGCTAAAGTAAATAGCAACCTACCACACCTAAGGCAACTATTCTTCTCCCATTTCATCTTCTAAAAGCAACAAAAGGACCCAATATATATCAGACAACTGATCTTGGTTGTATGACAAAATAATGGCACATGTCCACATTAAGTATCACATAACATGTTAGAATCTAAGATCTGAAAGGAACTTCATAAGTCCAGCACAGGAATCCCGTCCTGAGTATCCATTATCTTTTGAAGATGTCCAGTGAAAGGGATCACTATCTTCCAATGTAGTCTACTACCCTTTTGGACAACTAATTATTAGGAAGTTTTTCATCATATTTTCCACAAGGGCAAAGAAAAAAGAAATCTATCCTCTTTTTGACTAAACAATCATTCAAACGCTTGAAGATAGCTATCATTCCTGAATCACCTTCCCTCCCTCGCCCAAGCCCCACCCCTGAGTCTTCTCTTTTCCAGACTGAACAATTATTCATTTATTTAACTGATCCTCATATTCTTTGGCTTATGATCCTTTCACCATCCTGGTTGGTTCTGCTCCAATCTGTAATTGCTCTTCCTAAAGTTGGGTGCCAATAATGACAGAAAATATTCTAGTTTGGCCTGACAATGTCAGAGCACAATGGAACTATAATCTCTTTTGTTATGGACATTTTCAATCATCTCAAACTTTCAGATCTTTTTCATAAGAACTGCCTCTGTGTCTAATATATTATACAATGGGTTTTTTAACCTCAGGGAACTTTTACATTTATCCATGTCAGTACTCATTAATGGAGAATAGTAATGGAACATTGTTGTAAGAAATAATGAAAAGGAAGACAGAAACCTGAAAGTTTATGAACTAAACAGAATGAATTGAGAAGAACAAGGACAAAAATTAAAACTAAAATATTACTAAGACAAATAGCTAGGAAAGACAAGAATACTGATAAAGGCACTGACCAACCACCATTTCAGAAAATCCAGGAAATACTCTATCCCCTATTAGCAAAGAAGTGATGAATTTGGAATGCAATATGAAATATGTATTTATGTATTTGCAAATGCATGAATGCATTGACATGGACAATGTTGGGAACTGTTTTGCCTGACTACTATACATATTGTTAAAAGGGAGTTTTTTGTTTCTTTGTTCCTTTTTTGTTTGCTACAATGGGAGAGGGGAAGAATTGAGAGGGAGAAAAAACAGTTAAGTAAAAAAAGTTAATTTCAAAAGAATAGGGTAAATAAATTCAGACTTTAGTTCAAGGTCTTCTCAAAAAATAAATTGTCTTCTTAGTAAAAACAAGTCAACTTTCATTTTATTAGATTTGACTCATTGTGTTTTGATGGATAACTATTATCCAATGTATCAGCTATTCTCTTTTTCATTTCCAAGTTTGATAAGTTTCCTATCTATTCCTATAACCAAGACATTGATAAAGTTTTTGAATGGTATATAGCCAATAATACATCCTTAAATTTTCCAATACAGAACACCTTCCAGGATGACACCATTCACTCATCAATCAGTCCGCAAGCATTTATTAAGCACCTACTATATCCTACTGTTCTGACTACTAGGGACATAAATAAAAAATAAAATTATCTTTACTCTCAATTAATTTACATTGGATCTTGTAATTAAATCTGTTTTGCATCTAACTTATTCCAAAATCATATGCCCAACATCTCAGTCTTGTCCCTCACTATATTGGGAAGCTCTTTGCAAAAGGAATGCATTGTTGAAATCCAGGTAATTATATCGGTAACATTTCTTTGTTCTATCTGGTAACCTTAGTAACATTGTCTAAAATGAACAATGAAGTAATTTTAGCGTGACTTATATATACCTACTTTTTTGCTTTCCAAGTTCCAATTCACTATTTTAAACAAAAGACTGTTTTAAAATCTCAATGTTCAAATTTACTTGTTATCTCAACTTAGATTTTCCCTCCAGTGAAGCATATCATAACTGATTTATACCTGTCCATGTTGTATAACTCCAGATCGTATCCTCGCATTTGTTTACATAGCAAATTTACCTAACCTTCCTCACTTGCTCCAGATATTATAAGACCAATATAACATTTGTTCTCTCCTCATCCTTCAAACTCATCGTGCAACTAGTCATCCTATTTTTTCAATAATACTTTTCTCCCTGATGACATTATTTACTACCCTTCCCAAAATTCTTTTTTTAGTTTTATGTAACATCCTGTTTATACCCATCATGCACTAAATTTCCACTCTGCCCTGTATATGATACTAATTTTCAGTTCTTTTCAGACTATTGTGCTCTGTCTCAAAGCCTTGTAATAACAAAAGAATAATGTATCAAAACTATGGACTTTTGTTTCTGGGAGAACTTAGGGGTCATTAAATGGAGTTTTGTCATTTTTCTGAAGGCAATGCAGTTATCCTTTCTACATCATGGCTTGCCCCAACCCAATTTCAATATATTGTGAGTCAGCATATGAAATCAAATGAAAATATTGGGGAAGTTTTTCAGAAGCTGCAAAAATCACACAAAAGCCAGCAGACAATACAGAAAAAGCTGAGAAACTCAGAGGTGCATAAAATATATAAGTAGTATTTTCTTTTTAATTTTTAGGGGGTTTTTTTGCAAAGCAAATGGTAAAGTTAAGTGGCTTGCCCAAGGCCACACAGCTAGGTAATTATTAAGTGTCTGAGGCCACATTTGAACTCAGGTACTCCTGACTCCAGGGCCAGTATTCTATCCACTGCGTACCTAGCTGCCCCTTTATGTAATATTTTAACCCAAATTTTGTAATAATATACCACTACCTAAAAGAAATGGAAAAAAATCAAACTTATTCTCTGGTATTTTATTTCTCTAACCCTTACAATGTGGAGAGAATAATTCTAGTTTTTTGTTCTTTCTCTTTTTTAACTTCAGGCTTATCTCATTATCAATTCATATTATCTGTTCCGGAAACAAACTGATAGAAAAACTCTTTAATTGTTTAGTCAATTGCATTAAATAATCTGGACCAGAGGTTTTTTTAGCCTGAGGTGCATAAACTCACGCTGGATTAGTGGATGAATTTCATATAGTACTTGAAAATAAATGAGAAAAAATTCATTTTTATTTTCACTAACTTCTTAACATTTCCTTTAAACAATAGTAGCATTAGGTTTCACCAGAATGTCAAAGGAGTCTATGACAAAGAAAGATTTAGGACCCTTGTGCTAAGCCATGTTTTTCATCCATTTGAACTTTACTGCATGAGGAATTAGACAATATATTTCTCATGGTTGTAAATCTCTTCCAGGAGACTGCAGTATCCCTGGGCTTAATGCAACTGAAATGATATCATCTGGAAGCCTTCACCAACTACAGGTAACCCTTATTGAACTTGGACTCTGCACTAGTTCTTCTCCATTACACCTTTAGCAAATATTACCCTTATATACCTTACCTAATGTTTATTATCACAGGGTTACAGAACAAAATTATCCCTATTGTCATATGTTTCAAATAATCTGGAATAATTTTGATATGTGGTTTGAAAATCCTTTTTTTAAAATTTGCTCTACCAAATCATTTAAAAATTATTAAACATTTTTGACAGTAGTTAAGAAATGTGTTCAAAATACAAAGAAAACAAAAAAGATAGGGTATTGAGGGGTAATGAATGAAGTACAAGACTTAAAAATCAGAAAGACATGGGTTCAAATCCCATTTCAGACACTTAATAGTTATATGTGAGTAAACAACGGTTATTGGATTCAATGAATTCTAAGATCCTTTGATCCATGATTGAAATATGAATTTGTTTTATTTACATATATCTTATTTTTAAAAGTTCATGTTAAATATAACAAATTATTAACAAAACTTGTCTAGTTTCCATGAATGACTTGAATGTTTTTTATTATGTTTTCCTCTTTTTTTGTATTTCTTTCACTTCCCAATAACTAGCTCCTCCCTTCCAACAAAATCTTATAATCTTATATTATAACAAATAAATATAGTTGAGCAATTAGAAGAAAAATGAAGAAATGAAAAATTCATTCCAATCTTCTCATCCACCGGGGTAGCTAGGTAGGGCTTAGTGGATGGAGTACCAGCCCTGAAGTCAGGAGGACCTGAGTTCAAATCCAGTCTCAGACACTTAAAAATTACCTAGCTGTGTGACCCTGGGCAAGTTGCTCAACCCCACTGCTTTGCAACAACAACAACAACAACCCCAAACCCAAAAAAATAATCCTCTATTCCATCATCTCTTCATTGATAGGTAGGAAATATTTTATCATCAATCCTATGAAGTCAAAATTGATTACTACCCTGACATAAATTTGGATGTCTTTTAAAGTTGTTTTCTCTAAATATATTTACTATATAAACTTTTTTCTTGTTCTGCTTATTTCATTGTACACTATTTTACAGATGTCTTTCCAAGTTTCTTTGGAAAGCTCATGTTTGTCCATTATTTTTTTGTGTTGCAATAATATTCTATTACATTCACATATAACAATTTGTTTAGCCATTCCCATCTACAAGAAAGCACAACTACAGTTTTGTTCATGTTCATCCTTTCCCTCTATCTTTGATATCTTCCTGGAATATGTCTATTAACTTGATCAATGGCAACAGAAATTTTAATAATTTCAAAACTTTTCTAGAACTGATGGAAAAAATGCAGTTCATTCGATTAAAGGACAATAGACCTGTACTCCACAATTCTAAACTTGTATAATATTAATGATTTTCATGCTTTGGCATTTATCTGATTGAGAAATTATAAAACCTTAATTACTTTAATATATATTTCTCTTACTTTTAGTTATTTAAAATATTCAACTTCCCTAGCAATATTGCTAACCTGCATTTCTTCCAAAAAACCTCCTTGTTTATGTCCATTGGCATTTATCCACTAAGGAATGGCTCTTATTATTTTATATTTGTATTAATTCTCTATATATCTTTCATATCTTTATTTGAATACATATTTGCTGCAAAGATTTGTTCCCAATTAAAGGGTTATCTTCTAAGTCTAGGTATATTGCTTGTGTATATTCAAACCCTTTTTGACTTTATATAATTGAGAATGTCCATTCTTCCATGATAACCCCTAGTATACCTAATTAAGACTTCTTCTGCTAACCTTAATTGTGAAAGGTATCTTATACCATTCTCCTCTGATTTGGTTTTTATGATATGACTGTTTATAACTAGATCATGTGTAGATTTAGAGCTTACTGGATTATACAGTGAAAGTTGTTGATCTAAACTTACTTTCTGTCAAACTGCTTTCTGATTTTCCAATAAATATTTAGAAGAAGAGTTTTTATCATGTAATTTCATGTCCATTGGAGTAATGCTGTGTTTTATTGCTTTTTGTTTGCTTTTTATACTTATTAACTTTTCTATTTTTAAACCAATACCATATAATTTTGCTAATTACTGACATAGTACAGGTTGAAATCTGCTAAGGATAGTGACCCATCTTTTTGTTGTTATTCAAACATTCCAGTCAAATGACTCTTTGTGACCTCATTTATTTTTTTCTTAGCAAAGATAGTGGAGTGGTTTGTTATTTCCTTCTCCAATTCATTTTACAAATGAAGAAACCTAAGCAAATAGGGTTAAGTGGCTTTCCCCTAGTTATAGTGTTAGCAAGTGTCTGAGGCAGGATTTGAATGCAGGTTTTCCTAACTCCAGGTCTGGTGCTCTGTGCCACCCATCCTTCTTACATTTCTTACTAGTTCCCCTAAGATATTTGACCCTTTTTTCTACAATAATTCTTTTTTAAGAAATCTAATTTATTATTTAAATTTGACCCTTTATTTTTAAATTTTGAATTTCATAAATACATTAAACATATGCAAAATATATGACCATACTAACCACATTTTTAAAAAAAAGAAACAAGAAAACTAAAATGATAAAATTATATTTCAATTTGTACTCAACAATTCTCTCAATAATTCAACAATTCTCTCCCTGGAAATGGATAGCATTTTTTTCATCATGAGTTCTTTGGAATTGTTTTGGAACATTGTAGTCAAATATTTCACAGTTGATCACCATTACAACATTGCTATTCCCCTGCCCAATCATCTCCTGATTTTTTTCATTTCATTTTACCTCAGTTCATATAGGTCTTCTCATGTTTTTCTGAACCTACCTGCCTTTGCCATTTCTTGTAATAGAACTCCATCACAATAATATGCTACAGCTTGGTCAATCATTCCCCAATTGATAAGCACCTTCCCTATTTCTAATTCTTTGCCACCATAAAAAAAGCTGTTACAAATATTTTCTGTGCATAAAGGACCTTTTTCTTTTAACTCTTTAGAATATAAACCTAGTAGTAGTGTAGTCAAAGGGAATGCACAGTTTTATAGATCTTTGGGCATATTTCAAATTGTTTCTCAGATTGGTTAGACCAGTTCACAACTCCACCAACAATTCATTAGTGAATCTATCACTCCATCCTGCAAATATCATTTCAGATAGGTAAGAGGTAGTAACTCAGAGTTGTTTTAATTTGCTATTCTGAAAACAAGAGTGAATTAGAGCGTTTTTTTTTCACATGCCTATAGATAGTTTTTATTTCTTCTTTTGAAAAAACTGCCTGTTTATATCCTTTGACCATTTATCAATTGGGAAATGGCTCTTATTTTTATAAATATGATTCTGTTCTGTACTCAAAACTTTCAAGAAATGAAATCTTTATTGGAGAAAGTTGCTATAAAATTTTTGATATTTTTTCATTAGCTTTGATACCCTTCTAACAAAATGTATTTTCCCTGATTATTCATTTTAATTAGGTCTATTTTTGCTTTTGCTTTGTCTGACATCATAATTACTTTTTTTTGTTTTTTTTTAGTTTTTTCAAGGCAATGGGGTTAAGTGACTTGCCCAAGGCCACACGGCTAAGTAATTATTAAGTGTCTGGGGCCGGATTTGAACTCAGGTACTCCTGACTCCAAGGCCAGTGCTCTACCCACTGTGCCACCTCGCCACCCCCTGATAATTACTTCTTTTACTTTAGTTGAAGCATTAGATTTCTCTCCAGTTCTTTATTTTAACTCTGTTTGTGCCTTTCTATTTTAAGTATGTCTCTTGGATGCAATGCAGGTTGCTGATCCATTCCGTTCTTTGCTTCCATTTTATGTGTGAACTCATCTCATTCACATCCATAAGTTATAATAATTAATAGTGCATTTCCTTCTATTTCTTATCTCTCATTTTATCCTTCCCTCCTCAAATCTATTTTGCTTCTAACCAGTGCTTCTCTTAATCTACCCTCCTTTTTATCATCCATCTCCCGTTTTCAAAAATTCTTCTACTTCCCTGTTGGATACATTACATTTCTATACAAAACTGAGAGTTTATGTATATATATGTATGTATGAATGTATGTGCATGTATGTACACACAAATATATATTTAAATATACATATATGCATATATATTCCTCCCTCTTTGAATGATTTCCAATGAAAGTGGGGCTTCAGCTTTAGTCACACCATTCCAATTTTCCCCCACTGTAAAATCATTTCCTTCTACATCCTTTTTATGTGAGAAAATTTTCCTCATTCTAACTCTCTCTTCCTACTTCTCCAAGTATAACCCTCTTTCTCTCCCCTACTCAAACCAGTCCACTCTACTGAAGTTCTTTTAATTGGTCTAATAATGATAACATTCTTAGAAGCTATGTCTTATTTTTCCATATAGGAATGTAACTGGTTTAATTTTATTGAAACCCATTTCAGAGCAGCCAGGTGGCAAAATGGATAGAGCACCAGCCCTGAAGTCAGGAGTTCAAATGCAGCCTGAGACACTTAATTACCCAGCTGTGTGACCTTGGGCATTTCACTTAACCCCACTGCCTTGCAAAAAAACCCAACAAAACAAAAATAAATAAATAAATAAATAAATAAGAAACCCTTTTCATTATTCTTTAATATTTACCCTTTTATCCTGTGAGTCTAGTTTGTTTGAATATCAAATTTTCTATTCAGTTCTGGTCTTTTCATTAGGAATGCTTAAAAATATTTCAAAAAGATAAAACTAGACCAGGGGAGGGGTAAGGACCTATTTGTACACAAATTTCATAAGAAGTCTTTTTGTGATGGTAAAGAAATGGAAATTGAGGAGATGCCCAGCAATTGAGGATTGACTGAATACAAGATGGTGTATGATTATGAGGAAATGATTAAGAAATAATGAACAGGGGGTGGCTAGGGGGCACAGTAGATAAAGCTCTGGCCCTGGAGTCAGGAGTACCTGGGTTCAAATCCGGCCTCAGACACTTAATAATTACCTAGCTGTGTGGCCTTGGGCAAGCCACTTAACCCCATTTGCCTTGCCAAAATCTAAAAAAAAAAAAAAGAAAGAAAGAAAGAAAAAAAAAGAAATAATGAACAGGCTGATTTCAGAAAAACCTGAAACATGCAAACTGATGTAAAATGAATAGAATCAGTAGAATCAGTAGAACATTGTATACAGAAACAGCAATATTGTATTTTGATCAACTGTGAATGACTTGGCTATTCCCAGCAAGAAAATTCCAAAAGACTCAAAATAAAAAATGCTTTCACAACATGAATAATATGACTGTACTATATAATCTATTTCAAATAGGTTTATGTGTGTGTGTTTTATACACACACACACACACACGTATATATATATATATATATATATATATATATATATATATATGAAAACTATATCAAATTGGATAACATTGAAAATTATCTTTACATGAAATTGGGAAAATACAATAAAAATGCTGGAAAATCTTTTATTTTGTTAAATATCTATTGCAGGGAAAGTGATTCCTTTGCTTCTAGAATATAACATTTTCTCCTTTTAATGTGAAAGTTGTTATAGCTTATATTATCCTGATTATGGCTCCATAATATCTGAATTGGTTTTTCTAGTTCATTGAAGTATTTTCTCTTTTACCAGAGAGCTATGGAATTTGGCTATAATATTCTCAGAGGTTTGCATTTGGGGATCTTTTTAATGAAATGATTAGTAGATTCTCTCAATTTCTATTTTACTCTCTAAATCTAAGATAAAGTTTTTCCTCAATAATTTCTTAAAATATCATGTCAAAGCTCTTTCTTTGATAATGAGTTTCAAGTAGAACAATAATTTTTGAATTCTAGATCTATTTTTCAGATTGTTTTTGTGACGAGAGTTCACATTTTCTTCTATTTTTTTCATTCTTTTAACTTTATTTTATTCTTTCTTTACTTCTCATGCAGTCATTCATTAGCTTCCCATTCCCAATTCTAATTTTTAAGGAATTATGTTCTTCAGTGAGATTTTTGTATCTCTTTTTTCATTAACCAATTCTCTTTTTAAAGGAATTCTTGTTTTTTTTTAGTGAATTTTTTATACCCCCCTTTTCATTTGACCTATTTTTCTTTTTAAAGAATTCTTTCCTTCAGTGATTTTTTTAAACCAATTTTACCATTAAGCAATATCTGTTTTTTAAGGTATTATTCTCTTCAATGTTTTTATATCTCTTTTACCAAGATGAATATTCTCTTTTCATAATTTTCTTGCATCACTTTCCTTTTCCCAGTTTTCCCTCTACCACTCTTTCTATTCTTATCTTTTCTTTCTTTAGTTCGTTCAGGAATTCTTATTGGTTTGAAAGAAAAATTAGTATTTTTCTTTAAGGCTTTGTGCTTTTTAAAAAATTCTTCTTCTAAGTTTAATATAGGATTTCTCTGCCACAGTAATAGCTTTGTCTTCTTTCTTTCTTCCTTCCTTCCTTCCTTCCTTTCTTTCTTTCTTTCTTTCTTTCATTGTTTCTATTTTTCTTTCTTTATACCACTGATCAAATTTAAAACATCAGTTTCTCCTTTATTATTCTATATAACTTCCAATATGACAATACTGTATATTTCCCACAGTATCTAAGACATTGCTGGCACAAAGTAAATATCCAAGAATTAATTATTTATTTGACTATGAACTATATGAAGGCTTTCCCAGTCCACATATCTAGCATCATGTCATTCATGAGAAGTAAAAATAAATGTCTGACTCTATATTCATATACACATGTATAAATAAACATGTGCAAATATAAGATAACATAGAAGCATAAGTATTCTATAGATTTGAAAACAATTTTCACATTAAATATATAGATCTATGGACAGATGTTTAGAGAGCTATGTAGATATAGATATTTAGCCAAAACTATAGCTTTATCCCTGCTGAAGTTCTGTGTCCTAAAAAGTCATCCAATAAAAATGTTCAAAGTTATTTTCTGAGTTCTTCAGGTCCAATTAATTAAATAAGACAGTTTCATAAAAAGTCTTACCTATCTCTCCAAAAATTATGACCCCAATGTCCACATACATCTTCAATACCGGTCTTCACATGATCAAAAAACTAAAAGAAAAAGGACACTGATAATATGTCAGTAGATATCAGGTATCTTTAGTCACTTAATATCAAGTCTTAAACTTATATAGTTTTCTGACAATTTATTTTATCAAAAAAATTTAAATAACTATAATTAATATTAGTATTCATGAGATTTTTTAAATAAACATTTTACAAACTGTCATCAGACTTTTGTGTTTAATATCATAGTTTAAAAAGCACTGTGGGGAAATATTAAATATATTAATAAGTATCTTAAATTTGATATTCAAACAAACTAGTCTGCACAGAACATGATAACAAATACCAGAAACATAATGTAATTTCTAGCTCCTCTATTCTCACTTTGGAATTTATCAAGCTGAGCTGAGCAACATTGTAGCTTTAACGATTACTCTACCCTTCAGTAAAAACCTATATCCATGCTGACTCCTTTCTCCCCATGACTGTTCCACTTTTTCTTCAGTAAAGAAAAGGGATGAACAGCAGATAGGTGCCCAAGTTAGGCTAGGAATTAATTTTTTTAAAACTTTATTTCTCATTTAAATTGTAAATGTAAAGTAAAAAAAAAAAAACATACCCGGCAATGAATTTCTTCACTAACAGCTGGTTGCTTTTTATTTGACCTCTTCACATCAAGGAACTCCACTAGGGGTCGAATAGTTATTCCCTGCACAGGAAGCAATAGATTATTGTCTCATGAAAAAGACAGAGAGGTAGTAGAGGTACTAATATACAGAATAAAACATATTTTGAGGCATGGTCATTGTTAAAAGAGTTTTGTAATTTTTTTCCTCCAAGGAGGAAAATGAAAAATAAAATTCTCCAAAGGAAAATGAAAAATAAAAAATATATAATTGGAAAAAAAAGTCTTAACATAATTTATACTTTTTCCTTAGAGGGAACTAGAGTTTATTGAAGTACTATGGTCAGATCTATGTTTAAGGAAATCACTTTAGCAGATGTGAGAACTTGGGGTGGGGAAGGTAGGGAAGACCTGAATAAGGAAAATCAATTAGGAAGTAACTGAAAAAATCCAGGTGAGGGGTGATAAGGGTATGAATTAAGGTGGTAGCCATATGAGTAAAAATGGCAAAATTTGGCAACTTATTTTGATAAGTAGAGTGAGAATGATAGAGTGGAGGATCATGCCAAGATTGCAAACATGGGAAACTAGAAGAATAGTGGTACCCTTAATAGAAAAAGAAAAGTTGAGGGGAAGGTTAGTTTGGAGAAAAAATATAATGCATTTTGCTTTTCACAAGTTAATTTAGAGATGCCTCTGGGCTCAGTTTAAAAATGTTCAATCAGCAGCTGATAATTCAAGATTGGAGCTCAGCTGAGAAATTGGGCTGGATATACTGTGAATCAGATGATAGAGATGATAATTAAACTGATAGGAGCTAATGAGCTTACAGAGTTAAAAGAAAGCACTACTCTAGGCCCCTGAGACACAAAGTCACATGGGAATTGCACATGCCCTCAAAGAATTTCCCTTCTACCAAGAGGCTTTGGGATACAACATATAAACCAACAAGTAAATATAATCTTCAGAGATCTTTGTCTCCTTACTGGGCACTGGGCACTTGGCCCAGTGCCTGGAGTTTATTGAATTATAGGTTATAATTGGGTTTTGGTCCAGTCTTGGGGTATAGGGAATTCCTGTAAAAGAAACTCCCTTTACCAAATGTAGATCAGTAACTCTTCTTCAATTTATTGAGTTTCCTGAAGATGCTAAGTTTTCCAGGCCTGAAGTCAGGAAGATTCATCATCCTGAGGTCAAATCCAGCCTCAGGTATTTACTAACTGTGGAACCCTGGACAAATCACCCTGCTCACATAAGTTTCCTTATCTGTAAAATAAGCTGAAGAAATAACAAATCACTCTAGTATCTTTGCAAAGAAAACACCAAATGGGATCATGAAGCATCAAGCACAACTAAAATGACTCAACCATCACTGTTTCAGAGACAAGAGACTTCAAGGCTGACAAATTGTGCTATCTGACTTCCCTGTTAAGTTGTATGCAGAACCATGGCAAATCATAATATAAAAATAATCACTAACACTTTATAAAATTAGTCCTCACTCAAGTAGTTCTGTGCTTAACATTAACATCTATCTATACCATCTCTAACCATCCCACATCAAGGACTTTAGAGTTTTTTCAGTGTCTTTTTTTCCTTGTCAGCAAGTATCTCTTCAATAAGTGCTTCAAAACAAAATGACTTTAATATCAATGGATAAAGAAAATAATTCTACAACCAAGATCAACTTTAGGAAATAACTGAAAAAATGCAACCTTAAATTGAATTTTTTCATTAATTCTTTTTATATTAATGAAAAAATGCAATCTAAGGTGCCCTAGCTGTACCAGACCTAAAATTATAATTATAAAACATCAGTCATTAAAATTGTTTGGTATTGGCTAAGAAATAGAGTAGTGGATCAATGGACTAGATTATGTGCAAAAGAAATAGTAACATATGACTATAATAACCTGCTGTTTAATAGACCCAAAAATCCCCACTTTTGATATAAGAATAGGGAAATAAATAGGAAAAAAACAGAAGATAATATGGCATAAGCCAACATCTCACATCCTATACCAAGATAACATCAAAATGGGTAAAGGATTTAGACATAAAAGGTGAAATCACTGGTGAAGGACTCATTTCCAAAATATATAGAGAACTGAGTTAAATTTATAAGAATGCAAGTAATTACCCAATTGATAGTCAAAGGCAGTTCTCAGATGAGGAAATGATGGTTATATACTGACTTAGGAAATAATGCTCAAAATCATTATTAATTAGAGAAATGCAAATTAAAGCAACTCTGAGGTACTACCTTACATCTATCAGATTGGTCAATATAACAAAAAAGGAAAATATAAAAATTGGAGGGGAGGTAGAAAAACTAATGCATTATTGGTGGAGTTGTGAACTCATCCAGCATTTCTGGAGAGCAAATTTGGAATTATGCTTCTAGGGCAATAAAACTATCCTTACCCTTTGATCCAGAAATACCACTACCTAGGCCTGTATCCCCAAGAGATCACAAAAAAGGGTTAAAAAGACTCACATTTATAAAAATACTTTTAGCAGCTATTTTTTAGTAGCAAAGAATTAGAAATTGAAGAATACCCATCAACTGGGGAATGACTGAAAAAACTGTAATAAATGAATGTGATGGAACATATTGTTGTCTTATGAATCTTGTCATTTTCTTTCTCTGATTTTTTTCTTCCATTTGGATGTGATTCTTCTTTCACAACATGATTAATATGGAGCTATGTTTAGCATAGTTATAGATGTAGAGCCTATATTACATTGTTTTCTGTCAAAGGAATAGGAAAGGGAATTTGAGAGGAAAATGTAAAAGAATGATTGTTGAAAACTACAAGTTAGTTGGAAAAATAGATGAAGAAATGGAAAAAAAAAGAAAATACTTTTGCAACAAAGATCATCTTTATGATCATGTAAAAGTCAAATCAAAAAGGGAAAGACATTATGTTATACTACCATATAATTTTATTAAATTAACCTTGAGACAGTTAACATGATTCATTTCAGTGTCCTTTCTAAAAAATCAACATATGAATATAATTAAAACAATTTTTAAAAAGGACAATAAACCTACTTTCATCATTTTAGTTTTATGTTTTTAAGTCCACAAAAGCCCTTTTTTCCCATTATGAAATATCGATTCCCTTTGTAAAGTAAACTGAATTTAAATGGCCTTCTTGTGGTGCCATTTTTCCTTTAATATTGCCAACCTCATGTGTATATATAATAAAAAAATTAATTTTATTGCTAGGGGAAGACAAATCACTGGGAAATTGGTAAACACCAACAATGTACAATCAAAAATATATTTTTAACTTGGTATGATATGCATGGCAAGTTTTTCATCTTAGGGAATTTACCCTTGCCTACTAGCAAGTTTCTGAGCTCTCTCTCTCTCTCTCTCTCTCTCTCCACCACCACCAATAGTACCTCATGAGGCATACATCCCTGGGGATGCAAAGTAATTATCTAAAAATATAAAGGTCTCTTTCAACTCAACTACTCTAACTTTGGCATTTGTCAGTCTCAGAAAACCTTCCAAAGGAACTGATGGACTTTGATAAGATCTGATTTAAGAGGAACCATCTATTCTATCTTTATTTTAGGCTGACAACTTCTTTAATATTTCAAAATATTTATTATTTCATTCCCCCTCATTTGTTGTGGTGAAAAAAAATTCATTTTTTTAATAACTACTTATTATGACCTTCATATGTTAGGTACAGTTTTTCACTGACCTCAGAATTTCTGTTCTGCTCTACTTATTTAGCCTTCAAATATCATCAATGAAGTTAGGATTTTAATGGAAACAAAATAGCAGCTGATGACGGTTCGAATGGGTATAAATATATATATATATATATATATGTTCTAATTGTTCACATATCATCAGAATTGGTATATGAAAGTTATAGAAAAATGTAATGTAAATGTCTGACAATTCTTAACAGAAAGAAGTCATAATATTAGTTTGTGGAAAACACAATTAATGAAGCAGATATGAGTCCACAATCACATAATACATGGTTATATGTGATATGTTAAAGAATTTGAAATATCTGGATTAATAAAAGAAATTGTCAATGGCATTTTCTCTTCCATTGGCAGGAGTAACTATCCATTGATTAAAAATGCAACTAATTTCAACTCCTGAAAACAATTATGAATTAGGCATTTGCAGAATATCTGGTCCATATTACCAAAATGGTTCAGTTGGGAGAGTTGAAGATCTAAAAGTTCCTGGTTCAGTTCCAGATTTTGGTAAGAAAGGAGATTTTAAAGGCAGCTGGGTGGATTGGTGGGTGGAATGAAAGACATAATTACAAATCTGACCTCAGACAACTACTACCTGTTTGACCCTGGGAAAGTCCCTTAATCATCTCTCTGCCTTAATCCACTGGAAAAGGAAATGACAAACCAGTGCCTTTGTCATGAAAATCCAGAGGGGTTCACAAATTAAACAAATAATTAACAACAATAATAAAAATGAATATGCTCTTTAAAAAAATTATTTAAGGCAATGGGGTTAAGTGACTTACCCAAGGTCACTCAGCTAGGCAATTATTATGTTTCTGAGACTGGATTTGAACTCAGGGCCTCCTGACATCAGGACCAGTTCTTTATCCACTCACTGCACCACCTAGCTGCCCCATATGCTCTTTTAAAATCAGATTGCTCAAAAAATTGAGTGGTTGAAAGAATGTGAAATGAACACTTTTGTTGACACCAGCAACAACAAAATTTTTAAACTTTTAAAAACTTTAAACTTTTAAAAACTTTTATGCTAATAGCAGGATAAAACTGTAATTGATAAAATGTCTACATAGAATATCACAATATCATGTGAGAAACAAGATGCAAGCATATTAGATTTTATATGTTCCTCTATTACAATGTAAATTCCTTGAGGGAAACAATTGTCCTTTACCTCTTTTTGTATCCTCAGCACTTAACACAGTGTCTGCATATTGCAGGTTCTTAATAAACATTTATTAATTTATTGATAATTTGATTATTCTTTGCCTATAAGCTCAATATAAGTCAATAATGTGGATAGTACTATTTTAACAGCTATTATACTTTCAGACCATGTTAAAAGAAATTTTGAGGGGCAGCTAGATGGCACAGTGGACAGAGCACCGGGCCTGAGCACCGGGCCTGGAGTCAAGAGGAACTGAGTTCAAATCCGACCTCAGACACTTAATAATTATTTAACTGTGACTTTGGGCAAGTCACTTAACTCCCATTGCTTTGCCCCCCCCAAAAAAAAACAACAAAAGAAGTTGCGTAAAATGTCCAGCTCAAGGACCATTATTAGAGACAATTAGAGACAGATTTAGAGGCAGAAGGGACCTCAGAGGTCATCCAATTCAATCTTCTCATTTATCAGATGAGCCAGCTGTGGCTCAAGGAGGTTAAATAGTTTAACCATGCTTGAATTGGTTTTAAATGGCTGAGCCAAGATTTGAACTATTGAGTACAAATGGATTACTTCTATCAAAGTGCATTCAGTTCTAAGGTTTAGGTGTTGACTCATCCTCTGAAGTGTGTACAGAGGAGCAAATAAGATGCTGAGAGATTTATCAATCAAAATCCTGTGTCATGTGAAAAATAGTTGAAGAAACTTGAGTTATTAAACTAGAAGAAAAGATGTGGATGCATAGTAGGAAAAGCAAAGGCATAATAACCATCATCTTCCAATACTTGAACATTTGCCATGGGAAAAGAGTAAAGGTTTTTACAGTGGATCAAACTAGGATCAATGAAAAGTAACTACAACAGATTTCAGTTCAAAATAAGGAATAATTATGTAACATTCAAAATTGCTTCTAAATAGAATAGAATTCTTTGAAAAAAATTGAGTTCAGGGCAGAGCCAAGATGGTGACAAGAAAGGATAGAGTATTAGGCGCGCTCTGATAAAAACTTAGAAACTAAGGACTCTAACTAAACTTTCGAGAGACAGAACCCACAAAGGGACCCAGAGAGGCAATTCTCCTACTCAAGGTAACCTGGAAAAGAGCAGAAAGGCTCTGCTCCCCGTGGTCGAAGGGGTGGCTCGCCAGAGGGGTGGCTCACCAGAGAAAAAGAACTTCAGCCCCCCAGAGGCAGCCCCAGGGTGCTGGGAGCCCCAGTTCACAACAGCGGGGGAGTCTCCTGAGCTACACCCCAGGGGGAGCACGAGGCACAAAGTGGGGGAACAGCGGGGACCTCTGCCAGAGCGAGCACGTGGAGCCCAGCCCTCAGGACACACAGCCAGCAGCATGGTCTTCAGCAGCCCAGATCTGGAAAGAGAAGCAGGCAGATCCCATAAGCAGGAGCCTCCAGGGCATGAGCCCATTGAACCTAGGGAGGGGAGTGAAGAGAGACTGTGGAGCTCTGTCCTCTGCCTCTGGAACAGGACTCTGGGGCTCTGACCACATTCGGATCCTGATCACAGTTTAGGCAATCCCCATAGAACAGCAGGGCCCCCTCCACCTCAGCCCCGTGGCAGAACAGGGGCTCATATGGTCATTCACAGACCAGGAAGGAGGACAGAGCCTCACATACTAAGATCCTTGTGGGAGTGTCCAAAAGCTCAGGAAGCACCCCAAAACCAGGCCGAGGCTGGGAAAACGAGCAAGCAGAGAAACAAAAGGAAAACCATTGAGAAATATTTTGCATATGAGCCCAAGAAGGATCAAAATACTCAGTCTGAAGATGAGGAAGCACAAGATCCTGCATCTAAAGACTCCAAGCAAAACAGAAATTGGGCTCAGGCTATGACAGAGCTCAAAAAAGACTTTTGAAAATAAAATGAGGGAGTTGGAAGAAAAACTGGGAAAAGAAAGGAGAGAGATGCAGGAAAAACATGAAAATGAAGTCAGCAGCTTAGTCAAGGAAATCCAAAAGAAATGCTGAAGAAAACAGCACGCTAAAAACCAGCTTAGGTCAAATGGATAAAACAGTTCAAAAAGTTATTGAGGAGAAGAATGCTTTAAAAAGCAAAATTGGCCAGATGGAAAAAGAGATAAGGAAACTCTCTGAGGAGAACAAATCCTTCAGACAAAGAACAGAATTCAGGGAGATTGAAGAATTTACCAGAAATCAAGAATCAATACTTCAAAACCAAAAAAATGAAAAATTAGAAGAAAATGTGAAACATCTCATTGAAAAAACAACTGATATGGAAAACAGACTTAGGAAAGATAATTTGAAAATTATTGGAATACCTGAAAGGCATGATCAGGAAAAGAGCCTTGACATCATTTTCAAAGAATTACTACAGGGAAATTGCCCTGATATTCTAGAAGCAGAGGGCAAAATAGAAATGGAGAGAATCCACAGATCCCCCCAAGAAAGAGATCCCAAAAAACCAACCCCCAGGAATATTATAGCTAAGTTCCAGAACTCCCAAGTCAAAGAGAAAATATTACAAGCAGCCAGAAGGACACAGTTCAAATATAGTGGAGCTGCAGTCAGGATCACACAGGACTTAGCAGCAACTACACTGGAAGCTAGTAGGTCTTGGAATATAATATACCAAAAGGCAAAAGAGCTTAGAATGCAGTCAAGAATGAACTACCCAGCAAAGTTGAATGTCCTCTTCCAGGGAAAAAGATGGACTTTCAATGAACCAGGGCAATTTCAAATGTTCCTTTTGGAATAGCCAGAGCTGAAGAGAAGGTTTGATCTTCATATACAGGACTCAGGTGAAGCATGGAGATTAGAGGAGAAGGGGAAAATATGAGGGACTTAATGATGATGAACTGCATGTATTCCTGCATAGAAAAATGACACTGGTAATACTCATATGAACCTTCTCAGTTAACAGAGCAGGTAGAGGGAGCTTTTATAGTTGAAGCACAGGAGAAAGTTGAATTCGAAGATAAAATATGGTGTAAAAATGGAGTCAATAGAAAAAAGGGAAATGGAATGGGAGAAAGAAAGGAAAAGGAGAGGGGGGAATAGGCCAAGATATTTAATATAATAAGATTTTTCTTTATTACAATGAGCTATTGCAATGATATGGAAGGGGGGAAGGAAAGGGGGAATGAGGGAATCTTCACTCTGGCTGAGAGGAAACAGTATATATACTCAATGGAGTATAGACATCTGGAGTAAGAAGGGGGGGACAGGGGGAAGGGGGAGATGTTAGTGATGGAGGAGAGGATGGACCATGAGGGGAGAGTGGTCAGATATAACACATTTTCATTTTTACTTCTTGCAAGGAGCTGGGATTGGATGGCCTGTCCGGGACCATAGGGCCAGGTGGATGCTGGGCCTAAGAGGTGGTATGGGGGCTGAGGGCCTCTTGGCCCCAAGGCCAGGGATCTGTCTGCTGTGCCACTCAGCTACCCTACAGCAGAGTCAGAGTGAAAGGATAGAGAAAATATAGTACATGGTAGTGGAGAAATACGAAAGGAGGGAGTTGCGATCAGCAATGGCAACAGTGGAAAAATATGGAAGTAACTTTTGCGATGGACTAACCATAAAGAATGTGATCCACCCATGACAGAGCTGTTGGTGTTGGAACAAATACTGAAGCACATTTTTTATTATTATTATTTGGGGGAGGGTGCAGGGCAAATGGGGCTGGGTGGCCTGCCTAGGGCCATGTAGCAGGGTGATCTTTGGGTATCTGAGGCCAGATTTGGACCCAGGTGCTCATGGCTCAAGGGCCAATGCTCTGTCCGCCACCCAGCCACCCCTACTATTATTACTATTTTATTTTATTTTGGGTCTTTTTTTTTCTTCTTTTTGATTTTTGCAGGGCAGTGGGGATCGGGTGGCTTGCATGTCACACGGCTGGGTGATTGTTGCATCTACGGGGCTAGATGTGGGCTCAGGTGCTCGTGGCTCCAGGGCTGGTGCTTTGTCCATTGTGCCACCTGGCCATACCTACAATTATTATTTTTTTTAATTTATTTTTTTTCTCTCCCCTTTACTTTATCGCTCAAGCAAGTCTATATTCATGGGGGGAGGGGGTATTTCATTTACTCTTAAACAAGAATATTTTATTAATGTAAAAAAACCATTTGTATAAAATGAGAATAAAAAATAAAATAAAATAAAGAAAAAAATTCATGAGAAAAAAGAAAAAAATTGAGTTCTTTTTTGCTGTAGCTGTTCAAAAAGAATGATCATCTCAGGGACATTACTAAGGAGATTTCTTCATTGGTTCAAAGAGTATACTGAATGACCTCTAAGATCCATATTAATAAGTTTCAATGAAATATACCTTTTCTTGCTCTGTTCTTATTTCCTGCTCTTAGTTTTGCAACTTCTATCTACAAATACTTAATGACTAATGAATATATGTAAACTACTTCACCTTTCCTCTCAGTCAACCAGAAGACCATGTTTGAAGACTACTCTTTTGACTCTTTCTTTTCTATAATGTATTTTTATTTAATATGGAACTTTAACCAATAGTAGCTAAAACTTTAAATGTAATAAAAAAAACTTCTGTCAAGATTATTTTATGCCATAATCAATGTAATATTTAAGACCACTACGTTATATTACCAGTCATCACTATTTAAAGGAAAGGAAATGTGCAAGTCAGAGGGAATCTGGTTTGACTAGTCATCAATATCTATTTTTGATATAATGGGCTTTATGTCCCATCAAGAAAAGATTATCTTCTCTCATATTCAACACAATCCTATATTAAATTCTTCATTAGAGCTTTTTGGTATCAGGAATAAACATGTTTCACATGGGGTTCTTTTCAGAAAACATTACTAACTCAGTATTTGAGATAAAGCAATTTGCTCCACTCAAAACACTGAACTGAAGCAAAGAATAAAAAAGAAATGATTATAAAAGCTTCATCTGTATAAAAGGAGCCACTCAAATAAGAGTAGGTAGCATTACTGCACAGAAGACAGAATTGTATGCATAGATATATAATTCATAATTTCTAGTATATTTGTAATCCATTAAGTACTTTCTGGCAGACTGCCTCCTCTATGTCCCTCAATTATTTATTTCTACTGACAGGAAGAGATCTTTCCCAAAGAATATGCATATAAGTCCAAAGTTTCCCTCCCACACAAGTTTTATAAAGAAGCAGGAGGGTAAGGTTAAAAAAAAAACAGAAGGAGGTGCTAAAAACTGCCATAGCAAGGAATATAAGTAAGAGTATTTGTCTCACTCTAGTTCACAAAAATGATATGCCTTGGGGAAGAAAGTTACAATCAATCAGTAATTAAGCCCTACTATGTGCCAAGAACCATGCTAAATGCTGGGATAAAAAAAGAGGCAAAAGACAATCCCTGATCGAGGAACTTAAAATTCAGTGAGGGAGACAACATACAAATAGACCAAAGAAAGCTATATACAGGAAAAATAGGAAATAAGCATTGCTATTAAGAGAGTTAAGGGAAGGCTTCCTGTAGAAAAAAGGATTTTAATTCGCACTGAAAGGAAGTAAGGAAAACTCAGTAGTGTGATCAATCAGCTCTCATGAACTTCAGGCAATATTGCTTTGCAAAGTACATTCTTCACCCTTACAACAAGTTAGATTTATTTTAGGTAGATAACTCTCTGTTTATAGAGCTATCACCAGCATAGAGTAATTGAGTCTTTTTCTCAAGTTGACTCAATTCAGATGCTCTTTGAAGAACTCACAATATCATAAATTTAGAATTGAAAAGGACTTTAGAGCTTATTTGGACCATCCCTCTCATTTGACAGATGAACCAATCAAGATCTAGAGAGGTTAAATGATTGCTCTGGGGTCACACAGCCATTATAAGAAGTAGAATCAAAACCCAGGCTTTCCTGACTGCAGAGCTAATATTCAATTCATGACACCATATTGCTGCTATTAGAAAAAATATATTTCTGTATGTATATATATATATATATATATGTGCATATACATGAACATATATATATATATAAAATTGTAATCTATGAAAATTTTTTCTGCAGATTTTCATAAATGTTTTTGTTGTTTTATCCAGAGCACTGAGAAGAGTAAATCTAGGAATATGGATATTAGAAAGACAAACTCTGCCAAGTCTTTTTCCTAAATAAACAACTAGAAACAAGTTAGTTTAGACTTTAGTTAACAAGATTAAATAGTTAAAAATGAAGCTATCAATGGCCAAAGACACTTTCTCCTGAGCCATACCCAGGCTTACTTCTTCCCAGGCCTACTTCCTCTTACTTTCTCCTCTACCATTCTCCCTCAAAATGTATGTTTTGCTACTTTACTTATGTGTAAAAATTACTAATTATGATTTTCCCTATTTTATGACTTATGGATATAAAAACACATCTTCACTTGACTTCTTAGTTCTGCCGTCTTCTTCTAACTACTTTGAAATTTTTACTATTATAGTCCCTAATATGTTATCAGTGACCTCTATTTGTTTTTGGGGGGTTTTATATTGTTTTTGTTTTTGCAAGGCAGTAGGGTTAAGTGATTTGCCCAAGGTCACACAGCTAGGCAATTATTAAGTGTCTGTGGCTCAATTTGAACACAGGTCCTCCTGACTCCAAGGACAGTGCTCTATACACTGTGCCACTTAGTTACCCCTAGCAGTGACCTTTATCTTTCCTTGGCCCCATTTACTTAGAACTGGCCTTCCCATTAATATAGCAGACTACTATGAAAAGTGTTCATTTATCACGTTAGCTGTTTGTGGGAGGAGGCAGAAGGTAGAAGGTAAGGTTTGAATGAGATCAAATGAAACATTACAGACCTCACTTACTCCTCCTCCTAATTTCTGACAAGAATCCAACATCCCTGTAGTCATCTAGATATCACTTTTACTCAACCCCTACCTATCCAACCAATTGTTAAGTCTTCGTGAATGTACTTCTATAACTTCCTCACTTCTTTCCCCATCTTTCCATTCACAAATCTGGGTCATAATCTTATCAATTCCCTCTTAAGACTATTGGAATACCTTTCTATATCTCAGGTCCAAACCTACACCCCTTCTAACTCATTTTCTAAATAACTGCCAAATTGATGTTCCTAAAGCACATGTCTAACCATGTCACCTTCCTGCTCAAGAAGTTTCAGTGGCTCCCTATTAACTCTGCATGATTCAGTTCAAGTCCCATCACCAATAAAGTCTTTCTTGATCTCAGTTGTTGAACCCCTAACCCTACATAATTATTCATTTCATTTTTACAAACATTTACATACTGTTGCCCTCCAATGGAATATATGCTATTTGAGGACAAGAATTGTTTTCATTTTTGTCTCTCTAACTCCAATCTCTAGTACTCTGCCTAGCATATCACTGCTGCACAATAAACATTACCTGAATTGAATAATCTACTGTAAGTAGTCATAAAATTGGTCAAATGGAAAAAGGAAGGGGCTTTTTCAGGTTTTTTGTAACTTTTAGGAAGTATTTTTAAAAATAGAACTGACCAAATGGAAAAAGAGATTCAAAAGCTAACTGAAAATAATTCTTTGAAAAATAGAATTGGGCAATAGAAGCTAATGTCTCTATGGGACATCAAGAATCAATCAAACAAAAGTGAAAATGTGAACTATCTCATTGGAAAAACAACTGGAAAAAGATCTAGTAGAGATATTTTATGAATTATTAGACTACCTGAAAGCCATGATTAAAAACAGAGCATGGACAACATCTGCCAAGAAATCACCAAGGGCGGGGGGGGGGTGCAGCTAGGTGGCAAAGTGGATAGAGTACTGGCCTGGGAGTCAGGAGGACCTGAGTTCAAATATGACCTCAGAAACTTAATAATTACCTAGCTGTGTGCCTTTGGCAAGTCACTTAACCCCATTGCCTTGCAAAAACTAAAAAAAGAAAAAAAGAAAAAGAAATCATCAAGGAAAATTTCCTTGATACCCTAGAAGCAGAGGGGTAAAACAGTTGATGAGAGATAACCAATAGAAGAGCATTTGAAAGGAATCTCCAAATGAAAATGCCAAGGAATATTTAAGTCAAGTTTCAGAATCATCAGGGTAAGAAGAAAAGACTTAGTAGCTAGAAAAAACAATTCAAATACCATGGAGTCACAGTCAGGATTGCACAGGTATCAATCATAAAGGCTCAAAGGACCTAGAAAATGATATTCTGGAGGGCAAAATTACAACCAAAAATCAATCATATAGCAAAATTAAGCATGCTCTTTCAGGGGAAAAGATGGACATTTAACAAAATAGGTTACTTTCAAATTTTCCTGATGAAAATATGAGAACTGAAAATAAAAAAATTCGATCTTCAAACATGCGCCTCAAAAGATACACAAAAAGATAAACGGGAAAAAGAAAAAGAAAGTTATTCAATAAGAATAATCTCTGTATGGATTAGTCTCCTAACTCTTCAGAACTCTCTATCAGAGGAAGTTCATTTGAACAGAAGCTATGGCATAAGTTGATTTAGCTAGGATGATATAAAAATTAGGACATTAAAAAAGGGGATAGTACTGTGATACGAGGAAGGAGATGGCAAGATGGAGTAAAATACGAAGAAGTGCAAAAGACTTATTACAGTAGAGAAAAAAGAAGGGAGGGAGTGAAAATTCTTGAATCTTATGTTCATCTCAAAGAGGAAATAATGCATACACTTAATTGAGTTTAGAAATTTATCTTCGGGGCAGCTAGGTGGCATAGTGGATAAAGCACTGGCCCTGGAGTCAGGAATACCTGGGTTCAAATCTGGTCTCAGACACTTAATAATTACCTAGTTGTGTGGCCTTGGGCAAGCCACTTAACCCCATTTGCCTTGCAAAAACCTAAAAAACAAAAAAAGAAATTTATCTTCAAAAATATTTATAGTAGTTCTTTTTGTAGTAGCAAAGGACTGGAAATTGAGGGGATATCCATCAATTGGGGAATAGTGGAACAAATTATGGTATATGAATATTATAGAGAAGTATTGTTCTACAAGAAACCAGACTTTGAAGAAGCATGGAAAGAATTACATGAAATGAGGCTGAGCTAGGGAAGCAGAACCAAGAGAACATTGTACACATTAACAACATTGTGAATTAATCAGCTATGATGCAGAGGAAAAAATCAAAAAAACAAAAACAAAACCATGGTGTATGAATTTATATACTTTGTCCACCTTTTTAAAACTTCCCTTATGTTTTTCATTCCTCTCTTGATTTTTCTTTCTTTTACCTTAGTCCTAATTCTGTTTATTCAAAATGACTAATATATAAATAGGTTAAACACAAATGTATATGTAGTATCTATATGTAGATATAAAATATTTACCAGACTGTTCACTGATAAAGTAATGAGGAAAGAAGGAAGGTAGAAAAATAAATAATTTTAAATTATAAAATTTTAAATGAGTAAATGAATGATTGTTCAAAAATTACCAAAGCATGCAATTGGAAAAATTGTAAGGAGGAAAAACATCAAAGGAGAGAGAAAAGTAAAAAATGGATGGGAAATAGGAAGAAAGGTAAAGCAGACTTAGTAATCATAAATATCCGTATGAATGGGATGAACTCTCCCATAAAATGGAAGCAAATACCATGATGAATTTAAAATCAGAATCTTACAATATGTTGTTTATAAAAAAAAAAAAGCAGAGACACACAGACAGTAAAGAGAAAATGATAGAGAGGAATATGCTCAGACAAAGCAAAAGCAAAAATAAATCTGATTAAAAGGGATAGAGAAGGAAATTACATCTTCTTAAAAGTTACCATAGACAATGGAGTAATATCAATACTAATTATACCTTCACCAAGTGGCATAGCACCAAATTTTTAAAGAAACAATGAGTTACAATTAGACATATACAGTAACTACCCTCTCTCAGAATTAGATAAATTTAACCACAAAATAAACAAGAAGAAATTAAGGAGATGAATAGAATTTTAGAAAAATTAGACATTGTAGATTTCTGGAGAAAACTGAATGGGGAGAAAAAAGGAATAAACTTTCTTCTCTATGGTATATATATATATTGGGGCATAAAAACCTCACAATTAAATACAGAAAGGTAGAAATTAAATACACCCTTTTCAAATCATAATGCAATAAAAATCATGTGCAATAAAAATCACATGGAAAGATAAATTAAAAATTAATTGTAAATTAAACAACCTAATTTTAAATAATTAATAGATCAAAAAAGCAAATCACAGAAATAATTTCAATCAAGGCAATGACAATAATGAGACAATCTATCAAAACTTGTGGGATGTAGCCAAAGCCATTAATAGAGGAAATTTTATATTTCTAAATTCTTACATGAATAAAATAGAGAAAGAGGAGATCAATGAACTGGGTATACAACTAAAATAGTTAAAAAAGGAACAAAATTAAATACCAAATTATAAATTCTGAAAATCAAAGGTGACATTATAAAGTAAGAAATTATTGAACTAAAAAATAAAACTATGAAAAATAACCAACAAAACAGATAAACATTTGGTTAATTTGATTAAAAAAAGAAAGAAAAAAATCAAATTACCAGTATCAAAAATGAAAAGGTAAATTTCCCACTAAATAGAGAAAACTAAAGTAATAATTCGAGTTGTTTTGACCAACTGTAGGCCAATAAATTTGGCAATTAGAGGGAAATGCATAAATATTCACAAAATTTTAAATTGCTCAGATCAACAGAAGAAGAAATAAAATACTTAAATAACTCTATTTCAAAAAAGAAATCAAACAATTCATCAATGAATTCCCTATGAAAAAATCTCCAGGGCCAGATGGATTTAAAACTGCATTCTACCAAAAACTAAAGAACAATTAATTCCAATTCTATGTAAAGTTTTGGAAAAACAGGCAAAGAAGTTCTACCAAATTCCTTTTATGATACCAATATGGTGCTGATACCTAAACTAAGAAGAGTCAAAACAAAGAAGGAAAATTTTAGATCAATTTCCTCAATGAATCTTGATACAAAAAATATAAATAAAATATTAGCAAAGAGATTCTATTAAATAATTACTGCAATAATCACTATAATGAGGTAGGATTTATTCAAGGAATGTAGGGTTGATTCAATATTAGGAAATCTATCAGCATAACTGACCATATCAATTACAAAACTAAATGAAATCTTATGATTATCTCAATAGATACTGAAAAACATTTTGACATAATACAATAAGTATTCCTATTAAAAAAATTAGAGCCTAGGATTGAATGAATTTCCCTTAAAATGATAAATAGAATCTATCTAAAACCATCAGCCAGCATTACCTAATAGGGATAAGGTAGAAGCATTCCCAATAAGATCAGTGGTGGAACACTGATGCCATTTATCACCACTGTTATTCAGTATTAGAAATGTTAGGTTTAGCTGTAATAGAAGGAAAAAGAAATTGAAGGAATTAGACAATAAGAAAAGAAAATTCTCATTCTTTGTAGATGATATGATGGTATAATTAGAAAATCCTATAAAATCAACTAAAAAAAAACTACCTGAACCAATGAACAACTTTGGCAAAGTTGAAGGATATAAAATAAACCCACAGAAATCATCAGCGTTTCTATATATTACCGACAAAGTACAGCAGGAAGAGACAGAGAAATTTCATTTAAAGTAACTGTAGACAACAAAAAATAATTGGGAATCTGTCTACCAAGACAAACCAAGAAACTAGATGAAAAGAATTATAAAACACTTTTCACACTAATAAAATCTGACCTAAATAATTGGGAAAATGTCAATTGCTTGTTGGTAAATCAAGCTAATCTAATAAAAAATGACAATTCTACCTAAATTAAATTACTTATTTAGTGCCATACAATCTAACTGCTACAAAATTATTTTATAGCACTATAAAAATAGTAATTATTTTTATTACATCATGATCTCAAAAATCTGCATTTATTTCTGCATTTGATTGTAAGGTTTTGATGCCTTAGTATATAGTCAATTTTGGTATCGGTGTCATGTACTGCAAAAAAAAAAAAAGTATATTCTTTTCTATTCCCATTGTTTCCTCCAGAGATTAATCATATCTAAGTTTTCTAAGATTATATTCATCTTCTTAACTTCCTTCTTATTTATTTTGTGGATAGATTTATCTAGTTTTGAGAGAGGGAGGTTGACGTCCTTCATCATAAAAGTTTTGCTATATCTCCTTGTAATTCATTCAGCTTCTCCTCTAGCAAAACTGGACACTATCCCACTTGGTGCAAAAATGTTCAATAACGATATAGCTTCATTGCCTATGGTGTCTTTTAAGAAGATCCTGAGAGAAAGGAGAAAAGAACCAAGAGAACATTGTACACATTGTGAGCCGATCAACCTTGATGGATGCAGTTTCCTCTCAGCAGTTCAGAGCTAAGACAACCCTAGGAGACCTGCTATGGACAATGCTGTTGACATTCAGAGAAAGAAAAACAGAACAAAACCAAACCAAAAAAGCCTACAGAATCTGAATGAACCCTACATTCACTTTTTAAAAATTTTCTCTTATGTTTTACTTTCTTATTTTATGTTTTTATTTCTGTTGCCTTAATCCTAATACCTCATACAGAAAAATGACTGATCTGTAAACATGTTAAACATAAGTGTGTATATTACAATATTCACCAGACTATTCACCACTGAGGGGAGGGGAGTAGGAAAGAAGGATGAAGGAAATTATGTAACTTAAAAATATGCATATGCATGTGAATGAATGATTGGAAAAATAAAATAAAATACCAATTGGAAAAAGTAATTAAAATTATCTTGAGGGGAATATCAAATGAATTAATGAAAAAATGCAAATTAAGTTGCCCTAGTCATACCAGGGCTAAAATTATATTATAAAGCAGCAGTCATCAAAATTTTTTTTTACTGACAAAGAAACAGAGTGATAGGTCAGTGGAACAGATTAGGTACAAAAGAAACTATAGTAAATAGCTATAGTAATCTACTATTTGATAACTCAAAGTCTCCAGTTTCTGGGCTAATAACTCACTATTTTACAAAAACTGCTGAGAAAACTAGAAAACAATATGGTACAAACTAGGCATAGACTAATATCTCACACCCTCTACCAAGATAAGATTGAAATGGGTACAGGATTTAGACATAAAAGATGTACTAAAAGTCAATTAAGAGAACAAAGAATAGTTTATCTATCAGATCTATGAAGAAGAAAAGAGTTTATGACCAAACAAGAGATAGAGAACATTATAAAAAAATGGATAATTTTAAATCCATTAAAGTAAAATGATTCTACACAAATAAAACCAATGCAACCAATATTAAAAGGGAAGGGTGGGAAACAATTTTCACAGCTAGTTGTTTCTGATATAGGACTCATTTCTAAAATACATAGACAACTGAGTCAAATTTATAAGAATACAAGTCATTTCCCAATTGATAAACTACCAAAGCAAATGATCAGGTAGTTTCCAGAACAAAGAAATTAAAGCTTTCTCTAGTCATATGAAAAAATGCTCTAAATTCATTATTGATTTCCTTGTATCTTTAAGTACTTCACAAATGTTCAACATATCTTTGTCACATTAAGGTCACAGTGTACTGAGAATACAAGTTCATTCTATCTTCTATGAAAGTGGTTTTCTTGAATGTGCCAAAAAAATCTTGTTTCTTTAGAGTGTAGTGGTGGGGCAAGAGTATCTCCAAGGTATGAGAACTGTACTCACCTGAATGAAGACTGTAAAGAATATGACCACAATGGCAGCTGTAATGAACAGTTTTTTCCTAGGAAACACTGCAGCAGGAAGAAGGAAAACCAACGCAAAACATATGGCTCCTCGTAATCCTCCATAGGCAATGATGAACTGATCTTTGAAAGTCAGAGGTATTGTCCGGAACCAGTTAATGATCTGAGTCAAAACAAAGACACCTGAGGAAGATGATAAAATCAAAATTAAGTCATATTGCTTAATATTCTGACATGTACCCAGGAAGAATCAAAATGTATAGTAACTAAAGTGATAGTGACAGGCAGTGGTTAGAATAATGGATTAGAATCAGATAGACCCAAGTTCAAATGTGGCTTCTGACATATGTCAACCTGGGCAAATCATTTAACCTCTAAATGCCTCAGGCAATCCCTAAGATTTCCCTAAATCAAACACTGATGACATCTGCCTGAATGGGAAAGTAATAATAATAATAACTGACATTCCTATAGTGCTTTATTGTCTCCAAAGTGTTCTACATATATTATCATATTTGATCCTCAGAGCACCTTGTAAGGGAAAAGATCTACCTATATTTATACCTGTTTTACAAATGAGTAGTCAGAGGCTGAGGGCAGTTAACTGAGAATTTTGGGCTTCAATGGAGGTCCTCCTGACTCCAAATCTAATTCCATATCACTGTGTCATGCTGAAGCAATAACAGGTAGAACTGTTTTGCATAAACTATTTCTCTTGATTCTCACAACACTGTGAGAGGATGCTATTATTATTTCCATTTAACAATTGAGGAAATAGCAATTTAGAAAGATTAAGTTACTTGCTCTATGCCACTTAATGTCAAAGATGGGATTTGTACCCAAGTTCTTCTAACTCCAAGTATAGTATTTATGAAATAAATATTTTTACTTTCATTTTTTTTCAATTTAAAAAGAATTTTTCAAATGAATCTCTCCCTCCTACTACCCTCTCCCAAAACCCAACAGTGAACACATTTTTAAAAAATGAACAAATAACCATTAAAATCAAAGTCCTCAATACATAGATTCATTCTCTGGCAAAAAAATGAATGTCTCTCTGTATCTTCAATTCATTACCTCTTTGTGAAGAATTAAGTGGTATGTTTCATTTTCATTCTTGATTTGTGGTTTACCATTGTATTGAAATCTTTGAAATTGTTTTTCCTCTATAATATTGTTAAAATTTTATAAATTTTTTTGCTCAATTCATTCTACATCAGTTCATGGAATTCTCCCTAGTTTCCTGCAAGATTGTTTATTTCAATTTAGCTTCTGACTCAATAATATTTCATTTCATTTATATGCCACAATTTGTTTAACCATTCCCCGTTATCACAGTGGCAGTTAGATGGTTCAGTGAATGGAATGTCAGACCTAGAAGCAAGAAAACTCATCTTCCTAAGTTCAAACCTATCATAGACACTAACTACTATATAACCTGGGCAAGTCATTTAACCTTGTGTGCCTCATTTTCTTCATCTTCTTCTTAAAATGAGCTGGAGAAGGAAATGACAAACCCTCTAGTATCTTTGCCAAGAAAATGCCAAATCAAGTCATGGAAAACTGGCACCTAACTAAAATGAATGAAACATTTATCACAGTAGACAAGAGTATTTCAAATTCTAATTCAAATCCTTCTCAGAAATATATTAGCTATGTGGCCCCAGATAGCACTAATATAACAACCCTAACTGAATCCAATACCCCGTAGCTTCCCCCCGCCCAGAGAGAAGACAAAGGAAGAGAGAGACTAGACATCAAAACATCTAGTAAGGAAGTGCTAGTTATTGGGAAGAGAACTGCCAGGACTGCCTATATGCTTTATAGTATTTTTGAGAGTAAGTCAGTTTATGGTTTATGGTTTAAGTCAGTTTATGGTAGTTTCATGGTAGTTTTATCTTGAGATCAAAACTGTCAGTAAAGGAAAATTGATAATTATCTTTCATGGTACCCCTACTACTAACTCGTCACTGATAATTGGTGGTGTTCTATGGTGCAATGTCAGCACCATCTACTGGCATGAATCCCCCAAATGTCATTCATGCAATATCAGTAATGAACTATTAACAAAATAAATAATGAGGATAATGTCATGAATTTAAGAGATTTCTTATTTTAAAATTTTTTCTCACAGAGAAGATGCACTTAATTTTAGTAAAGATAGTAAAGATTTAGTAAAGATAATCATAAAACTAATCAAAATACAATTCAATTGTAGCAATCTCTCTTCTTCATTTTCATTTCAACTGGAGCAATGTAAAAGAGAAATTTCTACATTATTTCAAGGAGATACGTAATGTAAAAGGTATAGAATCTGATGGATAAAAACCCATAAAATATTTAGAAATTAACCTATCTAGAAATACATAGGCTATACAGATGACTAATAATCAATGAAAGAAAGGAAGACATAACTAATTGGAAGAACATTTCTTTATCATGGATGTTATTGTTCTTCAAATGTTTCAGCCACATCCAACTCTTCATGACTGATCCCATTTGATTCTTTTGGCAAAGATACTGGAGTTATTTGCTATTTCTCTATCCAGAACATTTTACAGATGAGGAAACTGAAGCAAGAGACTTGCTCGGGTTCACACAAGTAATAACTGTCTGAAGTCAGATTTGAACTCAAATTTTCCTGACTCCAGGACTGGTGTTCAATCCACTCTGCAACCTAACTGCCTGATATCATGAATCAGTCAAATTAATATAATGAAAATGGCAAAATTTTCTGATTAGATTTATATAATTATTGGAAATCCATTAAAAAAAACTAGAAGTTTATTTATAGAAATGGAAAAAATGTATTTATTATAGGATCATATATTTTTAAACCCACCAAACCTATCTGGTAGTGGGAAAAGGATAAAGAAACAGGTCTATAGAATGTAATAGAAATACTAATATAACTTACAAGAAAAAAGTGGGGAAAGGATAAATTATTTAACAAATGGAAACTGGTTGTCAATTTAGTAGAAAATGAATTAATATTTAATTCTCATATCATCTACCTCAGTGAATTTTTGCTGAATGCTTCTCTTACTAACAATATAAATACCTTTGCAGAAAAGACAATTTTGTTTTGTCTTTTTATTCTTAGCACTCAGAACAGTGTTGGCACAAAGCACATGAAAATCTATTTTTTTAAAAAAGATTTTGCAAGGCAATGGGGTTAAGTGGCTTGCCCAAGGCCACACAGCTAGGTAATTATTAAGTATCTGGAGTGTATTTGAACCCAGGTACTCCTGACTCCAAGGCCGGTGCTCTATCCATTGTGCCACCTAGCTGCCCCAATGAAAATCTATTTTCAAAAAAAAAGTCATAAAAATTGCTAATATCCACTTTAAAATATGCTCAATCTCAAAAAAGTAATAAATAAATTAAACCAGTATGGGACAATACAAAATTTCAAACAAAAAATAAATTTATACCCATAAAATTGGCTAAAAAAAGTAAATAATTTGAGTGGAACTGTGGTAAACTTGTAGAATATTTTCTGAGATGATTTTTTTCAATGCACATTAAAAGGTACAGTAATAACAATAATACTTTTTGATCCAATTCCATGTTTGTAATCATCTTCTGAGTGTTAGGAAAAGCAAAATATATTTATTCTGACATTTTCAAAATAACACTACTTGTACTTGGTCAGGGAAAAGGAAGACATTTAAATTGTAGTTCAATAATAAATTAAATAAATTATGACACAAATATACTGAAGTATGATGAATGCAAAGAGGTATGGAAAGATCTTTTAAAAATAATGCAAAGCAAAAGAAACATAATACATAAAAAATAATTGATTTACACTACTACCACATGAGAAAAGTGAATAAGAATGAATGGATAAAACTACTGAAAGAAATGGTCAGTCACTGAAATGTTATGATGTTATATATTAAAATGAAGTAATTTAAATTTACATTTAAAAAATTGTTTAATTTAATGTGATTTCTATTAAGTTGAAAGTAATTTTTTTTAATACCTTCAACTGTACACTGCCTGCTTGAATGGACACAGACCACCCACTTCCCAAATGTTTACTTCAGCAAAACATGAAGTTAACATCAAACCAAATAATAATTTAAAAATTTAATAAAAGTAAGTTGTTTCTTCCATCACAGAATTCCATAAGAAATGTCATAAAGCAAAGTTAGTACCAATGAAGGATAACATGCCAGTCTGACAAAAGAAGGGCTACAAAGAATGCCATAATATCAAGAGCAGAGGGTTCAGTCAAAGGACATGAATAGGTGTTTATCAAATGAAGAAATTAAAGATATATATATATATATATATATATATATATATATATATATATATAAATGATCATATGAAAAATGTTCCAAATCACTACTGATTAGAGAAATGGAAATTAAAACAATAATGAGGTATCACTTCACACCTATCAGATTGGCTAAGAAGGCAAAAAGGGAAAGCTATCAATATTGAAGTTGTGGGAGGATTGCCCTGTTAGTGGAGTTGTGAACTGATCCAATCATTCTGGAGAGCACTATGGAATTATGTCCAAAAAGCAATAAAACTTATCAAACTCTTTGACTCAGCAATACTAATACTAGTCATGTCCAGAAGAAATCTTAAACATGGTCAAAATCCTACATGTTCCAATATATTCAGAACAGCTCTTTTTTTTAGAGGCAAAGAATAGGAAATTGAGGGGATGCTCATCAATAAAGGAATTACTGAACAAGTTATGGTATATAAATATTACGGAGTACTATTATTCTATAAGAAACCATCGATGGTCAGACTAAAGAAGCAAGAAACAAATTACAGTAACTGATACTGAGAGAAGAGAGAAGAACTAAGAGAAAATTAACAACAACAACAACAACAACAACTTTAAGTTGATCGAACTTGATGTAGCTTCTCTCTGCTGTCCAGAGAGCTATAAACAGCCCTGAGAGATCTATTATGGGCAATGTCATCTACATCCAGAGGAAGAAAAATAAAACAAAACAAAGAAAAACCTACAGAATAAGAATGAGTACTACATTTACTTTTTAAGAATTTCTCATGTTTTTCTTTCCTGTCCTATGGTTTTCTTTCTTTTCCCCTTAGTCCTAATTCTCTTATAGAAAATGACTAATCTGTAAACATGTTAAACACAAATATGTACACTGTTTACCAGACTGTTTTCCACTGAGGGGAGAGGGGAGAGGGGGTGGCAAGGGACAGTAAAAGGAAATTATGTAATATAAATATGCATATGTGGATGAATGTTAAAAATTTTCATAATATGTAATTAGAAAATTAAAACAAAATATCAATTGAGGAAAAAAAGAGCAGAAGGTTCCTATCAGGATGTCCTAGTATGGTCAGAAAGCCCTACAGTGGAGAGTTGGGAAGCTTTATGCAGGCACACTGACACTGTTCATGGCAAGCACCCCAGACCAAAAATTGTTATAAATCTGCCATTCAAATGAGAAGAGAGTGGTTTCATAACAACTGGAAGAAAAACCATAAATGAAAAGGTAGAGTTACCACAAAGACTTTAAAAGTTAAAAGTGATAAACCTTAACTAAAAATGGAATCCCTAAAATCTAGACTAGAACAAAAAATAATGAATGACTCCCATGTTGAGAAAGTAAATTCAAATACCAAGGAGCTACAGTTAAGATGTAATAGCTTCTACTATAAGTAGGAAGAGATTTTATTGTTTTATTTTTATTCCAAAAAGCAAATAGAGGCTCATAACTGATAACAACTTGCCCTAAAAAGTTAAATATATTCAAATGGATCTTTGATGAAATAGAGGATTGTTAAGCATTTATGTTAAAAAAAAAATACAAAGCTGAATAAGAATTTTAAAATAGAAAGAGAAAAGTTGAGAAAAACTCAGAAAGGTAAATTTTTGAGCAAACAATATGATGATCTTATGTTAACATTTTAACAGGGAAAAAAGAAAAAAGTGTTGATTCAGAGATGTAATGTCTTCAAAGAGTTAAAGAAAAACAGAGACTCTATTTAGGTTAGATTGGTTCTGTTCTTTAAGGTTTTGAAAAGAATAAAAAGAAGGGAGGGTAAAAATATTATACATACCTAATTGGGATATGTAAGAATAGAGGAAGTGATTTCATTCCTCACTGGAGGAAGAGGTCATTAAAGATCTTCAATCTTACCTTAAAACACACATACACTTAAACACATGTATACAAATGGAATTATGTCTAGGAAAACAACAAAATCAAAGAGAACATTGAAGATGGGGGCAAATGAAC
This sequence comes from Macrotis lagotis, assembly GCF_037893015.1. Taxonomy (NCBI): domain Eukaryota; kingdom Metazoa; phylum Chordata; class Mammalia; order Peramelemorphia; family Peramelidae; genus Macrotis; species Macrotis lagotis. The sequence continues at coordinate 196,601,880 of NC_133663.1, forward strand.
AAGCTTCCAGATCCTAAAGAGAGAATTAAAAATGGAAAAAAAAACAAAGAAGTAGAATCTAGATTGTACCTCATATTTCCTCTTAGGCAATTGTAGAATGACTGAATAAATTAAATTATATCAATGCAATAAAATATTACTGCAATGTAAAAAATGATCAAAGATGATTGCAGAAAATCCTAGGTCATAAGAACTAATGAACAGTGGAATGAACAAAACCAAGAAATAAATTTATACAATGACAACAATATTATAATAAAAATAATTTCAAAAGAATTAAGAATTCTGATCAATGAAATGATAGAAAAAAAGAAACCAGATTCCAAGTCCTAGACATAAGCAGAATATGCAACCTGTAAACATCCAAACAACAGAAACATAAAAAGTTAAAGTATAATACCATGAAAATTAAGTTACATACAATGCTATTACAAAGAAATACTTTGTAGCTCTGTATAAAATAGATAAAATAACTAAAACCAAAAACTTCGTTTTCAATAAACTCAAAGACAAAAATTATCTGGAAAAGCACAACCAATTTGACAATGTTGTTTGTTTAGATCAACATATACTATTTAATAAAATAAATTCAAAATGTTACCCAAATATTAAAGATTATACCATAAAAAATGAGCATCATGACACATCATATTCTCTTCACAGTCACAAATAGGGACTGAATTCTTAATGAAACAAATACTTAATGATCACAGAAGACAAACAAAAGGATTTCAGTTACATTAAACTGAAAAATTGTTCAGTCAATTTGAGAAACATTCAACTCTTCTAAACTCCATTTTGAGGTTTGCTTGGCAAAGAGAAAGGATAGGTTTACCATTTCCTTCTTTAGCACATTTCATAAAAGAAGAAACTGAGGCAAACAGGGTTAAATAATTGCCCACAGTGACACAGCTAGGAAGTGTCTGAGGCTGGATTTGAACTCAGCAAGATGAGTCTTCCTGATTCCAGGTCTGGCACTCTTTCCACTGTGCCTCCTAATTCCCTAGTAAATTAATAGGATATTTTGATTTCTTTTAAGTTAGAATTCATGAAAATATCACCTTCCTATGTTCATTCCTTTTAGTCACTAAATATTTTTTTTGAACTTCATTTTTCACAATAAAAATTTAAAAGAAATTTTCCTGGTAAATGATTCTGTAGCATGATCTAGGCCAGGAGTAGGGAAGGCCATATGTGGTTCAAGAAATCATTTGGTCTAGTACTGCCAAGGCATCTGCAGGTGGGACTTGAAACTCATTAAACCCAGGAGCTTTTTAAGGGTTAATCAATTAAATGTTTGACAAAACACAGCAGGCTAAATTTTAAGCTGATAATTCTTTATGGCCCTTGAATGATGTTGTAAATATCCAAATGGCCCTTGGCAGAAAAAAAGTTTCCCCACCCCTGATCTAGGCTATCAGGAGCTCATTACCTAGGGCACGCCAGATTAGGCAGAAGATTAGGGTGAAGCAGACAAAGGCCCAGTTCCACTCATGGTTTTTTCCAACTGTTGACACTCCCATGAAGATAAAGATCAAGGTCTCACTGACACTGCTCAGCATCTTCATGAAATACTTGATTGTTGTATAGGATTTTTGAGATACATTTTCTTCCACATATTTATTCATGGTCATAGCACAAGCTGTTATCCTAAAAGAGGAAATAAACCTTAGGTTTGAAAACGATAATAATAGTCATGAAGTCATTCAATCCTTTATTTCTGATTAGCAGATATACATTCAAAAATATCGAGGAATTAATCACTCATTTATTAGAGGATCCAGTTTTATCTTTCCATTATTAATGTCTTTAAAAGGTTTTCTTAGTGACATGACACAATAAATTTTAGATTGACTTTCTTAAAAATGTTTATTCTAGATTCATATTTTAAATGTAAGGAACAGAGATCCCTGATTCCATATTCAAATCTTCTTGAATTTACTAAGCACTTTTATATTTTTCATAAGAATTATCATCTTTTTCTAAATAATACTTTGATTTAAAAACTTCAGGAGCAGTATGTTAAATTGAGCCTTGAACTTACCTCAATCAAGCAAGGAAATAAGAATATATTAAAATCTGTGTGCCAGGCACTGAATTAGAAATTAGTGAAACAAAGACAAAAAAAGTCCCTCATTTCAATGTGTTCTCATTCAAAGGTAGCCTATAAATACACAGAATGAGATGACCACACTGTAGTTTTTAAAATAGCAGAATTTGATGTAAGACTCGATCTTAAAACCTGTTCAAAAGAGACTATAAGTTTCTGACTAGTTATGAAAATAACCTGTTGTTAGCATTATAAAGTAGTACAGTGAGGTTCCCAAGTAACTTACTCATTCTATTAATTACACAGTAATATATGATTCATAGATAAGCAAAGTTCTAAGCCATATTCTTTTAATATTCCTCACTGACTTCCTGATCTAATCTTTGAGTAACATCCAGGTGACCCAACTTCTACTAAGAGGTTTTTTCCTTGGATTCCAGCTGAAAACATGTCATCCTGGCTATATGACGACATTTATATATTAAATATGTAAAATATTTTATAATCTTTCATTTAGGAACCCAAGATTAATGACATGAACTCTTCTGTTTTTTTAATCCAACCCTAAAAATCATAATTTTTTAATGTAGTAAATGTATATATAAAGACAGTCAAAAAGTCATCAACCCACTCATCCACAATGAGCAATTACATCTATCTAGAAAGATTGCAATAATGAATACAAAGTTCATGCATTTTGCTTGATATCATGAGTTGACTAAATTCAATAAAGAGTAATTCAGTGTAGCAAGAAGTGCACTGGATTGGAATTTAAGGGAGAAAAGTTCATGACCTTGGATAGATAATTTTCAGCTCACTTATTTCTCTGAACCTGGGCTTCCTCATCTAAAAACAAGGCCAATCTAAATGGGTTTTTTTTAACTCTAATGTTCCATGGGTGTTTTTGCTCTATTGAGTATCCATCAATGGGTAAAGCACTGTTTTGAATATTGTAGGGTATGAAATGGTAAAATAGAAGACAGACAAGAAGCAGAGAAGGTAAAACAATATCAATGGAAACAACAACCACTAAGCAATTATATTTAAATGCTTTGAAATTATAATAACTAAGCTCAGTCTTAAGGAAAAGATAATATAGAAGGCACTGTCCTTGCTTCCTTTTTGGTGATGGACTTCAGGTATATAACAATGAATATGTAATTTTGGACTTTTTCACAGTATTGGTTAGTTTTAACTGAAAAGCTTTCCTTCCCTCCATTTTATTCTTTGTTTTAAGATATAACTCACTGGAAATGGTAAAGGAAAGAGGAAAAATGTAAGGAAATATGGATGCTGAAAAAGCCAAGATATCAATTAAGACTTAAAAGAGCAGGAGAACCCTAAAAGAAAATTTCAGTCTATGTTGGGAAATATGGGGATGGATTAAAAGACTTGGACACATATTAACAGTGCAGTGTAGAACAGATGTGGTACTAATACATTGTTGGTGGAGCTGTGAACTTATCCAGCCTTTCTGAAGAGCAATTTGGGATTATGCCCAAAGGGCAACAAAAAATGTGCATACCCTTTGACCCCACAACAAAAATGACAAATTTTTTGGGGGAATAGTAACAATAGTAACTTACCCTTATATGACAAGGTATATAATTCAGAATGGTAAAAAGATGAGCCTAGGATTATTAAAAAGAGCTGAGATAGACCAATAATATTGTCAACTTAACTAGAAATGGAAATTTCTGGCTAAATTCTGCAACAGACTGGATTAGTAAATCCCTGATATCTGCCCATGGACAAATAGGGGATGGAAAAAGAAGAGAGAAAGACTTTTTCACCTCTTCACCAAAACCAGGCCAATGAAAAGCTTCTTTCTTCAAAGTCCTCAATATAAGCAAAGCTTTTATCCTTCATACAACATTGATTTGGTGGCTCCTTCAAGAACGTTTATTTCAGGAGGACACCCAGGTCATCCATGGCTTATTGCTGTCTACGCTATATTTTCAGACCTTGACTAGAGTGGGTTGATGACTTTTAGACTAATTGTCTTTATATGTACATTTGGTACATTAAAAAATCATGACTCCTAGGGTTGGATTAAAAAAAAAAACAAGAAAAGCTCATGTCATTAATCTGGGGTCCCTAAATGAAAAATTATAAAATATTTTATATATTTAATATATATTGATTAAAATTGCTAAGACTAATAATCATAATGTTCTTAATGCCGTAAAAACTAAGGCATAATTCCTGCAATTCATAGTACTTTCAAATTCCATTGGAGAAAAAAAAGATTTCCTCTATCTATAGTTTCCATAATTATCAATTTTACAACAACATGGAAATTTATATTACACTTCAAGTTTTGAAAAGCAAACAATTTCACTTAATGCTTATGCCAATCCTGAGAATTAGATGTTACTATTGATTTATTTCACAAAAGGAACAAATCAAGGTTAAGTGACTTCTCCAGGGTAAAACAATACTATAATAATAGCAAACAAACAATATTCAATAAAACTCCCCAATGTGTTTTTGCCCTTAAGGAGCTTATACTCTAATGAGGGATACAACATACAAGTAAATATATACAAGGGTAGCTATATAGAGAATAAATGGAGAAAATTAACAGAGGAAAGGTTCTGAATTAAGAGAGCATTTAGATTTATATAGTACCTCTAGGGTGCTGGGCACTGTCCTAAGCACTTTACAAATTTCTCATTTGACCTTCAAATTAATCTTGGCATGGAAGTGCCATTATTATTTCCATTTGATAGATGATGAAATTAAAACCTGCAGAGGTTAAGTGACTTGCCCAAGGTCACACAACTAGTACATATATGAGATCAGATCTGAGTTCAGATTTCTCTGACACTATCCACTAGGTCTATGATAAGCTCAGGTTTTCATATTTACAAATTCAACATTCTATCTCATATATGACTTTAATAAAAATAATTTAAAATTTTTCATCTAACAAATAGCAAGCTCATTAACAACTACTATAGGCTTCTTATTTAAATGTCTGTTCTTCTAAAGCTATGCCTAAATGGAAAGTCAATCAATATACAAATGATATAGTACCCTTCATACAGATGGAGCACAGGGATGAAGTAGGATTATAGGTCACAAGGCACATTTTTTTGCCATGACTTTCAAACAGTCATTCTTTCTACAGTTAGTTAGATACCTGTAGTTATGGAGTTATATTACAGTTAATCCATTTTATGACCATATTCACTATTTAGAAGTTTGTTTGTTTTTTTAAATAGCTTGATCTCAAGTTTCTACTCCCTCCTTGAGGAGAGTTCTGTGTAACTCTGATGTTGTGTGCAATAGGTAATAGAATAGAAGGGCAGCTAAGTGGCGCAGTGGATAGAGCACCGGCCCTGGAGTCAGGAGTACCTGAGTTCAAATTTGACCTAAGACACTTAGTAATTACCTAGCTGTGTGTGGCCTTGGGCAAGCCACTCAACTCCATTGCCTTGAAAAAAAAAGAATAGGGAATGGAATAAATAATCTTCTTTAAGAAACAACAAGAATATTTTGAGTCTGTAACCTGGGATACACCTTAGGGATTATCTAGTCCAACCTCCTATCAAATGCCTTCATTTGCAATTCCTTCTGCAACATCTCTAGCATCTCTAACATCTTCTCTCCTAGATACTTTTTTTCATAGTTCTGCCACCTGATTGTTTCTTCTCGGTCTCCTTTGCTAGATCTTCTTTCAGGTAATGCCCCGTAACCAAGAATTTCCATCAAGGCTCTGTCCTGTTTCCTCTTCTCTTTTCTCCCCCTATATTATTCACTTGGTGATTATCAGCTTCCATAGGTTCAGTTACTATCTTTATGAGATAATTTTCAAATCTGCATATGCAGCCCTAACCTCTAAACTTATTACCAGGCTGGCATCTCCAACTTTCTTTTGACTATCTCATAATAGATGTCTCATTGATATCTGAAACTCAATATATGCAAAACACAAGTCTTTCCTCCCAAGTCCTCCTCTCTTCAGAATTTTCCTATTATAGTTAAGGAATGCAACATCCCAATTATCAAGGATTCACAACCCCAATGTCATCCTTGACCCTTCCCTCTCTCAAACATCAATTCATTATCAACTTTTTCAATTATACTTTAAAACTACCTCTTCTATTCATCCAAACCAGCTACCAACCCCATACGGGTCTTCATAAGCTCATGTCTGACCCAATATAATGGTCTCCTGATTTATCTCCCTGCCTCAAGTCCCTTCCCACTCCAATCCATCCTCCACTCAACCTCCAAAACCATTTTCATAAAGTACAAGTCTAACCACATCATATCCCTATTGTATAAATACCAGTGACTGCCTATTGCCTATGAGATCAAATATAATCATCTATTTGGCTTTTAAAACTCTTCTACAATCCAGGAACATTAACCCACTTGCTGTTCCTCCACATGAAACTAAAATTCACAACAAATTCCATACTACTTAGTTCTGCCTATTCTATGTGGTTCTCATCCATAGGATCCCAAACATTTATGACAAGATTATATGACATAACATCAGTCTTCCTCACTTTCTCCCAACATCACAAAGGTGTCAGTGGAATACTCTTCAGCTGTTACTCCTCACTGTTACTATGGGAGCTGTTCATCTTCTCTTTCTTCTATGTAATTTATTGATGACATCTTTTACTCCTGTTCTTTTGAGAGTACTTCATTGGTTATTTGTTACAGGTTTCCCAATCCCCTTGCTTTATTGTCCTCTGTGTGCAGTGTCAGAGGCAATGGCATTCCTGGTCTTTCTTACAAACAGCAACATCAGTAAAATAGCAAAAAAATGAGAAATTCTGGATCTGAGTATATTGTAATTTTCCCAAAATCTTTTCTACTCTTTTTAAAACTCTGAGCCCAGTTCATTCTCCATCTGTATTTCTAATATTAATTCATAATTAGTGAATTTTGCTTAGTTTGGATTCTTTGGATTCCTTTGAAATTGTTCTGGCACAAAATTCTTTTATTTTTGGGGGGGGATTAGTGGGAACTAAGGAAATGTTTAGGCAAAAATAATCACATGACCCAAATGATCTCTCATCACTCTAAGCAGATAAGTAATTTACAATATTATTAATTTATTTAAAAAATTGCATGCTATTATTTTCATCCTCTATTTTTTCTTTGCTTTATTGATTAAAATATATACACTCCATCAATTAAAAGTTTTGTCCTTCAAAGTGTTATTAAATTTCAGACCTTCATCAGGTCATTAGTTATCAGGTCACTGAGGCACTTGCCATGCTTCAAAGCGATTAAGAACAGAATTGGGATTTTCCTATTCTGATAAATTCCTAATCTTTCATTAAATTCTTTTTTTTTTTTAGGTTTTTGCAAGGCAAAGGGGGTTAAGTGGCTTGCCCAAGGCCACACAGCTAGGTAATTATTAAGTGTTTGAGACTGGATTTGAATCATTAACTTCTAAGAAATGATGTGTGCATTGGATGATTTTATCTAGATCCATTTAAAGATCTATCTAACAGATAGTGGCCTCTCCAGTCCATGGTGGAAGGGAGAGAAATAGAAACTTAAACTGAAACAAAAGGTAAAGAAAATTAAAGGGAAAAAAAACTAAATATTGAAAAAGATGCATTTAAGTTTCTCAGTGAATTTCTTTCTCAAAGGAACTACAGAAAAATTTTACTTAAAAAAGTCCTAAAATAGCTATACTGAGAGAATCAGTGGTGGATAATCGTATACAACAAACAAACCAAAATTGGTATTCATTCTAATTTTTCACTCCCAACCTTAAACTGATAGATCTTGATGAACCAATGCCACATCATTTAGCTAGATCTTTGGGCTTTGGTGCTCCCTGTAATTTTCTTCCCAAGAAACTTATTTTCTTAATTATGTTTTTCTTGTGCTAAAATTAAAGTGCATAGGCATTTCTTTTGCAGACCCCAGTTTATGGAGGTAAAGAACAGGGGAGCTTATACATAAACATGCTAGGCAGCAACAAGTTTGAGATTTTTAAAATATTGCTCTAGAAAATCTGAAAACCATATAATTCCAATTCAGATAATTGAGTGGCAATTATATTGCTAAAGACTTACATTAAATTTATGTTAAAGGTTTACACATATAAGCATGTGTGTGTGTATATATATATATATTTATAGTTGCATGTCCCATATATGTATATGTGTATGTATAAATTTGAACACTTGCTGGTAGCTGCTAGTATAAAATTCCTTGGGAATGACACACCTAAGAAGCAGCCACAATGATTGAGGCAGGAAGCATAATAATTACAACTTTACTGCTAACTGCTATAAAGCTTCTTTAAAAGTGTGTTCCGTGAAACCAAATTATAGTAGCATTTATTATGATAGTTATTTTTTGTTTTTAAAACAATATTTCTAAGGTTCAACACATTTAGTACACCCCAAAATACATAATTATACATAGTAAATTTAAGACATACATAATTTCTGTAATATAAAACTTATGTGCAATTCTAAATCAGGATTCTATAAGAAGAGGATTATATAGTATGTACTTTGCATTTGAATATGAAACTTTTAGAATAAACACCTAATAAACCAAAGGGGCAGGAGCAGAGACAATATAATGGTATTTTTGCCTTGTAAAAAATGATACAAAGGTAAAAAAAAATCTCAACTCAGTAAAAAAAACTATACTTATAACTTTATCTACTTCACATTTGTTTATTTTGCCAATCTGTAGACCACTGGGATTCAAAGGCATCCTTGGGCAGATTTTCAGGACTCAGTAAAGTTTTGTAAGATTACATGTCAAGGGGTGGCTAGGTGGCACAGTGGATAGAGCACCGGTCCCAGAGTCAGGACTACCTGAGTTCAAATCCGGCCTCAAACACTTAGTAATTGCCTAGCTGTGCGTGGCCTTGGGCAAGCCACTTAACCCCATTGCCTTGCAAAAAAAAAACCTAAAAGAAATTAAAAAAAAGATTACATGTCAAAGGGCACTTGATAGGGAGAATATAAGGCAATAGTTTTTCTGTTTCTCTTGATCAGCTTTAAAACCACTCTCAAATTTCCAAGTTAGCATAAGGAAATCTGATGCCACCTTTCTGTCTTCCCCTTCTTTCTGTTGTCTATCACCTTTTTTTTAAACTTCTCCAGAACCCAAAGAAATATCCATTAAGGTAAAAGAAAATGAAGAAACCAAGGCTGAAGGAGTTTAACTGATTTATCCAGGATTTCAAGTCTCTGAGAGAAAATCTGAATTCAGGACTTATACTTTATCTACTACATCAACAACATTCAGAAATAGAAGAAACTATGGAGGCCATCTTGTCTAAACTCCTCATTTCACCAATTAAAAAAAAATGAGACCAGGAGACTTTGAGTGATTTGTCCAAGATCAAAGAGATCCAGAATTTAAACACTGATCCTCATTTCCAATGCAATAATCAATCCTTTTCAAAAGAAGTTTCCTCCCCTCTCCCATTTATCCATTTCACATTAGTTTTGGTGTTCAAATATTTCTTTTAATTTGTCACAAGGGGGGAAAATCTCCACTACATTTTCCTCTAATGTCTAATCATTGAATGGAAGTCACTCTTTGTTCTTAAAGGCTGTTCCAACAGACTTTAATCTCTGTTATATCTTTAAAAAATAGAAAAATACTTTAAAACAAAGGCTCAGGAGATGAATTGTTATTGGAGAACTTGTCTAGCCAAAATTAGAGACCAGAATGTTGGCCAAAAAATTAAGACTATATTTTTTCCCCAAAACAAATTTATTAATCTAAAACATGGAATGGTTTTGTGCTACATAAATAAAGGGAGTAATATACAGGTGAAATCACAGTTCATTTTGAAGTAGTGAAAAAGAAGGCAAATATACTTTTCAGGAAATTTTTCAATCCCCAGGGCATAAATGAGTAATGAAAGATAGTCAGATTAAAATGAGGTGTCTTCTAATTTAACTCAAGTATCATCACTCATGGCCTCAAGTCCTTAATTGTAAGGAATCAAGTATATGCTCATGTTGGAAGTCTTTGATCAAAGAGCTTGTACCCAACATTTGCCTGAGGAGAACAATCTCACAATAACCATTTGCACCTGCTTTCATGAATCATTAAATTTAAAATAGAATTAGATGTAGATAAATTCTTTTCCACTCAACACAATGCAGTTTGGCAAACCTCAAGAAACAAAGCAAAGAATATAACATAGAATGATAGATCTAGAGCCAGAAGAAATTTTAGAAGCCATTTATTACTACTGCCTCATTTTATTCATGAAGAACCTGAGGTTAAATGACTTGCCCAAGGTCACAGAGGTTGGTGTGTCAGAAATGGGATATGAACCAGAGAGAACTAAGGTAATGATCTAAATAATAGAAACAAAATAATAACAAAAATCTTAAAGGTGAAAGTCTTTTTCATATGGTATCCAGAAAATTGGGGACAAATATGAGGCTTTAATTCAATTATCTGGATGAATGTTTCATTTTTCTATGTCCCATTGACTTTTCTAGACAGTTATAGCATTATTACCTAATAGCAATTAGGTGATGATCATTTTTAAATAACACAAAGTGGTCTGGCCACAGAGGATTCTATAATACAGTGTTCTTACCTAACTCTGATTTAATTTGCTGTATAACCTTGAGCAAGCATTTAGCTTCTCTGTTTCACTTTCTTCATGAAAAGTAAGAGTTTTTCATGTTTATTGGGCTCCTAAGATACTGTGCCAGTGGATTAAAAGTGGATTAGAAAAATGATACAAATATGAAGCAACATTGCTGTTAGAATAGAAATGAGTGAAATGACTTTCTTTTTCATTATCTTAAGTCAAAAATGAAATTAAACACATAAATGTGATGGAAAGTAAATTTTCCAGTTAATGAGCAAACAATGCAAATGGCATTGTTATGGAAATTATTTTGGTAATTTGTTTCATAAATTAAAAATCAATACAAATTCTTTGAGTTTTAACATAAAATGAGACTGTCAAGTTAAAAGTCACTTTTTTGGGTCACAGACATCAGCAACACTGTAATATGCCACAACAGACAGAAATTGAGCAATATATATGCCAGAGTTATTCCCTGACTTTCAGATTCACCTGCTCTCTTCCTGGCACACATTTTACTCACTCCTACTCTGAGTTCACTGACCCTTGCTCAATTACCTATTTGCAACAATCAAATACAGGCCAAAGATACAGCTATATTCTCATAATTTGGCTTCTTTTAATATTTTTTAGAATTATAGTGCCATCAATTCTTACTTTCATCACTTTCTTATAGTACTGACACTAGACTCTACCAAAGCCATTTCCTGCTTATAGACAGGTTCCTATCCTCTAGTCTATTCTGAGTGACCATCAGAAATTTTCCTGTTTGTTAAGTAACATTAATTTTCTGCTATTCTGTGCTCATCAGTTTTGGTGCCTCTTCTCTTCACAAAAATATTTAGGGGTGAGAAGGTAGTATGAAACTTCTGTAAATTTTACAATTCAGTTTACAAAATTCTGATTAATTTAAGTTATGAGTACCAAATTTTATTTCTAACATAATTTTCATTGCACTTCCTGTACATCTTCACATTTAAGTCACTGAGTATCAGGTTATATGTATTTCATAGAATTTCTTCACTTCTTTATCCTCTGTAACAGAAGTTGGCAGAATCTGTGGTTTCTGTTTGTTTATGTCTTTCATGAGTACTGCAAGGCAAGACGATCAAGTGTTCCATGAAATGATGTTTCTTGTTTCCTTTGGGTACACAATCAAACCAACTCCTCTGACTCCTTTATTTACCTCTTCAAGGGAAACCAGAAAACCATCTCTTTATTTAACTACAGTTTTTCTTTATTTTTTATGCAGTTTCGTTTATGCCAAGAAATTCAATCAGATGTGATTTCTTCAGTTAACATATTTACTCACAGAAGTTTCCGCTAGTAATACATCTATTCATTAGAGATAGTATTAGATCTACTCACTGGGGAGGTGTGAGTATATATAATTCAGAGTACTGAATTTGGAATCAGTTCACATCCAGCCTCTGCTGTTTATTTGGTCAAATCACTTTAACTCTCTGTTCCTTAGTTTGTTTATCTATAAAATGAAAGAAGACTAGATGACCTCTAAGGCTCCTTCTGGATCTTAAAATATGATCTTAATCATTAGACAAAGATCACATATTGATGAGTCAATAATTAACTATTTGTTGAGGGTAAACAAAAGTAATATTACCAAAAAAGCATTACTCTGATGCATAATTGTTTTAGGGAAATAAACTTGGGTTCTTAGAGACTTTATTAAACAACTCATTGGTACCATCTATCTAATTACATTGTACTGAGAGGAACAATTACTAAGAGGCAATAGAAAAATATGGGAAAACTTCAAAGACAAGAAAACACCAAAAAGAAGCTAAATTCAGATTAATTTCAATGAATAATTTTGGTCCTTGAGGTCAGATGCTGAAAAACATTTTCTTCCACTCAACTGAGTGGGTCCACAGGGACAGAATGGTGCATATATGCTGTGAGTTGAAGTTATTTTGCTGATTGGTTTTATGAACACTTTCTTTATCACAAAGGAGACATTAATGACAAGAGGAAATACACTGGAAAAAAGTCATAAAAATGCATCAAACTTTTTGTTCACTTTTATTGACTTTTTTTAAACAAGCCAATGGGGCTAAGTGACTTGCCCAAGGTCACACAGTTTCTGAGGCTGGATTTGAACTCAGGTCCTCCTGACTCCAGGTCTGGTGCTCTATCCACTGCTCCACCTAGCTGCCCCTTTTTTGTTTATTTTTAAACAAAGAGATGGTAGGAACTGTACATTTAAATGAATTTCATTGCTTAGTCATTTTTTTCAGTTGTGTTCGATTCTCCATGACTCATAGGATATTGCTTGGCAAAGAAACTGAAATAATTTGCTATTTCCTTCTCCAGTTCATTTTATAAATGAGGAAACTGAAGCAAATATAATTAAATGACTTGTTCTGGGTCACACATCTATTACATGTCTGAAGTCAGATCTGAACTGAGAAAGATGGGTTATCCTGACTCCAGACCCATTCTAGCCACCATGCCACCTGCCTGCCCTAATGAAATGAGTACTCTATACAGAATGTGTAATGGATTAGGAGACAGAAACTGGGAATCATTTGACATAGAGAACAGACTTTGGAAAAGCAGACTTCTATAGATTAGGAAAAAGGAGAAGTATAATTTCACAGACTGAAATTCTTCAGGAGAAATCAGACCAGGAGATAGTGGAATCTCTCAGTAAGGAAATTTTAAAGACATTTTCTTTTTTAATTCTGATGAGAAGGAGTGAAAAAAGAAGTTGTCTATAAAGAGAAGCATCTGGACGTCTGGGAACTCAGCAACTATCTCGGTTTTCTGAAGAAATGTATAGAAATCAATATAAAAGAAGAATATTAAAAAAGGTTAGAAAATTCCTATAAAATTAGTGTTAGGAATTCAAATGATTAGAATGAACTGAAGCATAAATGGAAAAAGGATTTTTTCTGGCTATACTGAAAAGAAGAGGATCAAAGAAGGGATAGGATTACTATTTGGATTGAATGAAGCAATGCTAACTGATTACAGACAGAAGGCCACTATGTTCTAATTTTCCTTCCATTTTCTCTGGCAAGGAGAATGGTCTTTGGATCAGAAGGGAAAGAGCAAATATAGTCAACAGAAAATTGATAATCAAGATAAGGAAAGCAAGAAAGCACCTAACCAATCTTGATGGATTCAGGTCACATAGCCTCAATGAACTATATCAATAAAAAATGAAAAAATAATCAGATGTGATAATTGAGCACCTGTCAATAATTCCTAAAAGGCAGTCTAGCTAGAATGAGAGCTACCATAGAACATGACAAGGGCAAATGTCTTGTTTCTCACAAAGAGCAGCAGTCTAGAGAGTCTATACCAATGAGTAAATAAATGATGTTGAATTTGATTACTGGCAAAACTATATAATGCATTAGTAAAGGGATATGGTAAATGAACACCTAGTTAAAAAAATACAAACATCAGCATAGAAACATAAAAAACAGGTCAAGTTAATCTAATTTTATTTTTCTGACAAAGTTATTAGTCAAGTGAATGTTGTATATATAATTTACTTAGATTTCATCAAAACTCTTGTTAAATATCTGTATGGAAAAGATAAATATAAGATAAAGATTAGAAGTTAGTACATTTCAATGGATTGATACCATTGGTCTTATGTGAATCTGGAAGAAACTCTTCAATATAACTCCCAATTGGGGGGAGATGAGGGGATATTTATATTTTCATGCTATTTAACATCATTTGTCAAAGTATCTATTTGGTAATGTCCAGAATGTTTATCATATTTGCAAATAACAGAAAATGGCAGTCCGGATTCAAAGTAATCTTGCAAGTTTGTAATATTTTAATGAACCTAAAATTTAATGAAATTTATTAAGGATTAGCAGAGTATTATATTTGGGTTTAAAAAGTTACCTTCACAAATACAAGAGTGGTAAGCTTGACTAGACACTATTTTGTCTGAAAAAGATGCAGTAGTTTTAGGATAGTGTATATTTCATGAATCAACAATGTGATATTTCAGAGAAGAAAAAGTCAATCTAAATTAAAAGAGGTGTAGTCTCTCTGTATTCCACCTTGGTCAGACTTAGGGCCTTCTCTTCAGTTCTGGTTGTTGCATTTTAGAAAAGAAAATGATAAACTAGAGTTTGTCAAGAAAAGAGTGATCAGGAGAGCCTTGAATTCACACCCTTCATGGATCAGTTGAACGAATGAGAACTGTTTAACAGGAGAAGCAATAACTTATAAGTTGGAACATAACAGCTGTCTTTAAATATACTTAAGTCTATCATGTGGAATAAGAACTAGCTTTCAGTTGACTTAAAGAAAATAAGCAAATAGGATAGAAAAGATTGAAAATTGAAGGCTAAAACAGGCTTCATATAAGGCAAAATTTCCCAACAATTAGTGAAACAGGTTAGATATAGACATCATTTGATACTTTTAGGCAAAAATAGTATGGCCACTTTTCATATATGGAATTCTTGTCTGAAATTATATGATTCTGTGAGGCTCAGAGAGACTAAGATAGTGACAAATACATCACAAAGTTAGTTTGCTCTGGCTACATATCTTGTGCTTCTAGAATTCAACACTGTCATGACTCAAAAACATGCAATACCAAGTTATTTTGGAAAATTGCAAATAGCATCCTTGTTCTAAATAACTGAAGACTTCTTGTGAGTAAAGAATAAAGGCAATTTGAAGGATCTTACTTTAATCTGACAAGAAATTGGTTAATCACTTGGAACTGTCATTTAAAATCATTCACATGTATGACAGAATATAAAGGGCTTTCTTTTACAATCTTTCATCTAAGAAATTTCTTTATATCATCTTTGTGACAATATATTTGGCATTGTTTTAAAAAATAGAAATGGAGTTCAACTTCCAAATAGATATGCTTAAATTTATCTTTCTTGGGCTTACTTTCCTAATTTATAGAGTTCTAGGAGTAACTGTGAAGAACTGGGGTTTCTAGTACTTTTTTAAGTTTGTTTTTAAATTTTTCTCTTTTAATAGCATTTTATTTTCTTTGAATTACATGTCAAGAAAATTTTTAGCATTAATTTTTACAAGATTTCAAATTCCCAATTTTTCTCTTTCCCTCCCCCTCTGAAAATGATAGGTAGTGCTCACTTTGGCAGCACCTTTACTAAAATTGCAATAATATAGAGAAGATTAGCATGGCCCCTGCACAAGGATGACATGTAAATTCGTGAAGCAAAAATGGTAGGTAGTTTGATATAGTTTATATATGCAATCTCATATAAAATATATTTTCATGTAAGTCTCAGTTGTAGAACAAAGAAATCAAAAGAAAAAACCAAAGTAAATAAAATAAATTTAAAAATATAGTTTGATTTGCAATCAAATTCCATTATATTTCTAAGAAGTGCTAAAATAGTTGATTACCACACAAATGTTGTTGATA
Organism: Macrotis lagotis; assembly: GCF_037893015.1. Classification (NCBI taxonomy): domain Eukaryota; kingdom Metazoa; phylum Chordata; class Mammalia; order Peramelemorphia; family Peramelidae; genus Macrotis; species Macrotis lagotis. Next base: position 196,617,897 of record NC_133663.1, read on the forward strand.
CTGTGTACATTATTTTTCAGGTTCTGTTCATTTCACTTGGCTTCAGTTTGGACAGGTCTTTCCAGGTATCGCCTGCTTATCACTTCTTATTGCACAATAGCATTTCATTGCATTCATATACTACTGCTTGTTTTGCCATTTTTCAACTAATAGGCATCTCCTTACCTTCCAATATTTTGCAATCACAAAAAGAGCTGCTATAAATATTTTTGCTCATGTAGTTCATTTTTCCTTTTTTTGTGATCTCTTTAGGATAGAGAATTAATAGCAGTATTGCTAAATCACAGGGTATACAATTTGGGTTAGTTTATACCTTTGGGTGTAGTTCCAAATTGCTCTTACAGAATGATTGGACAGGTTCACAACTCCACCAACAATGCATTAGTGTACCAATATTCCCACATCTTCTCCAACATTTATCATCTTCCTTTTTTGTCATATTGTCCAATCTGATAGGTGTGAGGAGGTATTTCAAAGGTATTTTAATTTGCATTTTGTCAAATAATCAAAAGTGATTTACAGCACTTCTTCATACGACTATAACTAGTTTTGATATCTTCTCAAAATTGCCTTTGAGCATTTACCAATTGGGTGAATGGCTTGTATTCTTATAAATTTGGCTCAGTTCCCCTTATATTTGAGAAATGAGGCCTTTGCTATAATATTCTTGTTCTTGATACTCTACCAGATTGCTCTATATTATCAAATTAATTAATTTTTAGAAAGAAGATTTTCTATGCAATTTAACAAAGCAATTGTTATCTTCCCAATATGGGGGGGGGGGAATCATCCCAAACTGGGGGAATATTCTCCCCTTATACACACACAACATCTCTGAGGAGTGGTATCAAATTTCAAGAGTATAAGTAGCCAAAAGGAAAACAGCTCCTGTAAATCATTTTCTCCCTTTATAGAGTCTTCATGAAGTTTCTCTTAGTTGCAGTTCTTAACTGGGGTCTTGGGGTCAGTGCTCTTGTAGAGCCCTAATGTTGTCTTTCTTTCAGTGTATCTACTTTGTATTTAGTTTCTCTTTCTGCTTCTAATGTAAATGTTGCTATCAGTTGCTGATGCTCTGACTGTACTGCTCCAAAATAAATTCCAGATCTTTTGACTTTTGGAAGTTTACAAGGTCATTACTTGGTCAATGGAGATAGGAGGGAAAAGAACCTGCTCCTTTCTGCCTGAGAACAATATCTTCTCAGAAGTCTATCATCACAGGATTTTCTACCACTCAACAGACCACTGCTAGGATTTCTGTCGAAATTTCTCTATTAGTGCTCCTCTGTCTTTAGCAGGCAACCTACTCTGGGAGAGCATGATCCCTCACTCCCTTGCTCTTCTCTACTATTTATCCCCTGCTTGCTTGTCTTCCAATGTGATCCCCTAAATAATTTCACATTCTTTCCTCTTACTTAGCAGTCCTTGATATTCTCACCAGCCCAGCTTGTGGTTATTTCAAACTTAACTTCACTACTTCTATTAAATCTCACTACGTTGTTGCTTCTCCAAAGAACTTGACCTGTGAACTTTTTTAAGTCACCTAGGAACTTTATGTAGTAACTTATGAACTTTTTGTAGTAACCTGTAAAACTTTTTTGCAACATGTGAATTAAAATCTAGATCTTTTCTTGCTGCCCCTCCCCCCCCAAAAGAAGAAATTTCTCTATTAAAAGTCCCTAGAGACAGTATTAGCTTATTTGGTTAGCCATCAAGTTATTCCCTTCTTGACTCAATCAAAGAACACGAACCATTGTGTTTCTCAATTACTATTAAATCATATCCTTATTCTGATTATATATTCATATGGTGGTATAAAATACCTCTCATGTATACAATAAGATATATATTGCTCTTGTTGTTTTTCAGTCATGTCTGATTTTTCTTGGCCCCATTTGGGGTTTATCTTGGTAAAGATATTAGTTTGCCATTTCCTTCTCCAGCTCATTTTACTGATTTTACTAATTTCACTGAGGCAAACAAGGTTAAGTGACTTGCCCAAGGTTGCAAAATTATTAAGTGTCTGAGATCAAATATGAACTCCCAAAGATGACTCTTCCTGACATCATGCTCAGCACCTCCTAATTGCCTAGAAAAGAGTGCAAATGTAGTATAAATTTAAACACTAACTTTATTATGAGCCACAAAATATACTGTCTCTGTTTTCTTGGGTGACAGGGCACAAGGAGATATATCTTCCTACATTGTTCAGTGAGGTTGATTATTACTATTGATAAAATTGCCAGGAAAATTAATTTAAGTGTAGTTAAGACATTTTTTATCTAGCTAGTATGTGTTGATGTCTACTGTATACATAAACATACACACATAAATACATATAAGCATACACAGAGATATATCTATATCTACATATTTATATCTAAACATTTATAGAGTTTTGTGGTGCAGTGGATAGAGCACCGGCCCTAGAGTCAGGAGTACCTGGGTTCAAATCTGGCCTCAGACACTTAATAATTACCTAGCTGTGTGGCCCTGGGCAAGCCACTTAACCCCATTTGCCTTGCAAAAACCTAAAAAAAAAAAAGAAATGGGAGAAAAATAATGCGTATATGTGACTTTTAGGATACCCAATGTGTATATACATACACACATAAACAAGCTTCCATGATACAACAACCTATCCTGCTATAGTTTCAATGGGGAACAGAGTATAGCGTAAAAAAAGGAAGAAGTTACTTCATCCTGACTAATCTGCATTCAGTTTTCCCTCCTACATTTTTTTCTAACCCTATTAGCTCCTCAAGAGCAGGGACTATCACTTTCCTCATCTGTCTTCAGCAGTTAGGACCATGATTGACACAGAGTAAGAATTTAGTAAATATTTTTTCATTCAATCATTCATCTCCCTTATGTGGCTTGAAGGTTATAAAGTTTTCCTGAATTCAGACAAGAGATTTAAGTATAAATTATCTTACAACTTTTGAAATATGTTTAAAGGAATTTACTTTGTTACCAAGGATCATTTTGAAAATAATCAATCTTGTTTTCCTGTTGAAAATAGATCTCAAATATCTCTTCCTAAACAGCATATATTATAGCCTGGAGGAACAGATATAATCCAATGTACAATCAATAGAAATCAGTTTCACAAGGGGAAAACAAATGACTAAGGCAGAAACAGCAGACTTTGTAAATACAAGGTGTGTACTGCTCTTGGCATCCATGCAATGAAATCATGCCCAGAGCTTTCTTTTTTTTTTTTTTTTTTTTTTGCAAGGCAAATGGGGTTAAGTGGCTTGCCTAAGGCCACACAGCTAGGTAATTATTAAGTGTCTGAGACCAGATTTGAACCCAGGTACTCCTGACTCCAGGGTAAGTGCTTTATCCACTACACCACCTAGCCACCCCTTGCTCAGTGCTTTCTACCTGAGACACTGATCTAACTTAAACCTAAGTTTTGTACTATTCATGCAGATAGGCTTCATTGGAATGACTCCTATTAAACTGCATTCTTACTGAGTAAACTAAATAGTATATGCTGAATAAAAAATTGAGTAAATCTAAACCAAAGATTATGTGCTCAAAAAGGCTTGCAAAAAAAGGAGAGGAGATGGAAGGAAGGAAGGAAGGAAGAAAGAAAGGAAGGAAGGAAGGAAGGAAGGAAGGAAGGAAGGAAGGAAGGAAGGAAGGAAGGAAGGAAGGAAGGAAGAAGGGAGGGAGGAAGGGAAAAAGGAAAGGAGGAAAAAGAGGGAGGACAGGAAGAGAAAGAGAAGAAAGGAAAAGATGGAGTGGGGGAGGGAAAGAATAAAGGGAAATTCAGAATGAATGTATTATCTATTTTTAACTGATTTGAAAATTCCTGTTTATTCATAGGTTTTTGTTACACTTGTTCCCTACCTACCTTAAGGAAGAGACATCAGTAAACACATAAGACATACTCTGTATATATACATATATATATATATATATATATATATATATATATATATATAAAACTTCATTAGTCTTAACATTTGTTTTTAAAAGTCAAAAAGCACATTGCAGTTGTAGTTAGGTATATAAGAGAAGAAAAATTGCATGATGGAGAACTCAAAGTCAAGATGACTTCTTGTGTAGCCAATGAGGGGCTTGATCTAGATTATACTGGCAAAAACTGATTAGCACAGCAAAGCAAGTTCTGAAACAACAGAAAGAGTATAAAGCTTAGGAAATGGAATGCTTAAATAACTTCATCTTAGAAAAAGAAATAGAACAAGTCATTAATTAACTCCCTAGGGAAAAAATCCCCAGGACCAACAGGTTCATGAATTAATTCTAAAAACATAAAAAGAACAATTAATTCCAATACTATATAAACTACACAGTCAGAGAAAGAATCTTACCAAATTCCTTTTATGATACAAATACGGGACTGATTCCTAAATCAGGTAGAGCCAATACAGAAAATTATAAACTAACTTCCCTAATGAATCCTTATGCAAATATTTTGAACAAAATACTAGCAAGGTGGTTACAGTAATATATCACAAAGATTATACACTATGATTAGGAATGCAGAATTTGTTCAATATTAGGAAAGCTGTCAATATAATTGTCCATATCAAATAACAAAACAACAAGAGATGCTAAAAAAATCTTGACAAAGTGGTGGCTAGGTGGCATGGGGTGGCTAGGTGGTGCAGTGGATAGAGCACCGGCCCTGAAGTCAGGAGTACCTGAGTTCAATTTTGGCCTCAGACAATAATTACCTAGCTGTGTGGACTTGGTTAAGCCACTTAACCCCATTTGCCTTGAAAAAGCCTAAAAAAAAATCTTGACAAAATGTAGTACCCACTCCTATAAAAACAATATAAATCACAGGAATAAAAAGAGAACTCCTGAAAATGATAAACACTCCTGAAAATGATAAGCAATATCTATCAAAAGTCACCAGCAAACATCTGTAATGAGAATAAACCTCAAAGTCTTCCCAATAAGATCGTGAAGCAAGAATGACTATTATCACCACTATTATATTAATAATTCTGGAAATGCTAGCTAGAAATTAAAGGCATTAGAATGGGCAATGAGGAAACAAAACTATCATTCTTTGCAAATGATATAATGGTACGTTTAGAGAACCCTAGAGAATCAACTAAAAAACTACTCAATACAACTTTAGAAATGTTGTAGATTATGAAACAAATCCATACAGATCATCAGATTTCTTTACATGAACAACAAAGTCCAGCATCAAGACATACAGAGAAATTCCATTTAAAATAATTGTAAACAACAAAATATTTGGAAGTCCACTTGCCAAGACAAACCCAGGAATTATATGAACACAATTACAAAATACTTTCCACACAAATAAAATCAGATCTAAACAAATGGAAAAATATCGATTATTTATGGATAGGCTGAGTTAATATAATAAAAATTACAGTCATGCAGTTTAGTTTCCCTTTGCACACAGCTCCAATTTCTCTCCAGAATCAGTTTGATTCCACAAATAGTCTGTATCCCAGTTTTTCCACATCCTCTCCAAAATTTATCATTTTTCTTTTTTTGTCATATTATTATTCAGTACCTTAGAAATCAAACTACCAAAAAATTATTAGACAGAGCTAGAAAAAAATTATAAAATTCATCTGGAAGAGCAAAAAGATCAAAAATATCAAGAAAATTTATGGGGGGAAATACAAAGAAAGATGACCTAGCAACATCTGGTTTCATATTATAAAGCAGTAGTCATCAAAAGAATCTGGGTTTAGGCTAAGAAATCGTATTGGATCAATGGAATAGATTAGCACACAAAATACAGAAGACAATGACCACAGTAACCCAGAGTTTGATAAACTCAATGACCCCACCTTTTTTTTTTCAGGTCCTCTCCTGTGTGAGTCTGATTGTATTTCCTTTGTATTTGAATTATTTTCTTTTTGCTGCTTGTAATATTCTCTCCTTTATTTGAGGGTTCTAGAATTTGGCTATTATAGCCCTTTTAGTTTTTATCCTGGGGTCTTTTTTAGAGGGGTTCTTGTTCTAGTAGATTGGAGAAGTTTTCCCTTATAATTTTCTCCGTGATGTTTTCCAGGTTATTTTTTTGGTCCAGGCTTTCTAGTAGTCCAATGATTTGTAAATTGTCTCTCTTGGATCTATTTTACAGGTCATTCCTTTGCCATAAATGGTATTTTACATTTTCATTTTTTTCACCTTTTTGTTTTGCTTTATGGAGTCTTGTAGATTCATTGGTTTCTATTCATTCAATTCTGATTTTCAGGGTTTTATTTTCTTCAATTAGCTTCTGTGATTCCTTTTCCAGTTGGTTATTTTTACTTTTAAAGGAATTGATTTCTTTGGTCAATTTTTCATAATTTTCCTGCATAACTTTCATTTCTTTTTACCATTTTAAATTCTTTTTAAGCTCTTCAATGAGCTTTTATATTTGAGTCCAATTTATACACTGTTTTGACACTTCCCTTGTGAGTGATTTTCCACTGCTTTCTTCTTCAGATGTGGCATTGTTATTATCTTTGTCTGTAAAGTAGTTTCTCTAGTGAGTGCTCTTTTAGTTTTTTTGTTCATCTTTATTATTTTTGCTCTGCTCCTGGAGTATACGGAATAAAGATCCAAGCTCTTTTTTTTTTTGCTGGGGCTGGGGTCTGATCCCTGGCTTGTTGTTGGCCGACATGTTGCCTATGCAGTCCAGGTCTTGCCTTTGCAGAGGTTTTGTTGCTCCTTTATGTCCAGGTTCTGATATAACAGTGGTTTGTTCCCAATCCAATACTGTCTTTTACCCCGGTGTTTTCAGGGTTCAGATTTTGTTTGGAGTTGGGATCCTCCCTGCTGGCTTGCTATCTAGCTGTCAGAACCTCTGCTGTTTGTATGAACCTGGACTGCATTGTGGCTAAGAGCCTCCTGTGGCTTTCCCACTTTCCTGCCTCCTGGACTTTACTACCCCTTTTCTCCCCTCAAAGAGAGAGACAGACCTTCACTGAAGATCATCCACAAAGTCTACCATTGAAAACTTCTGTGAACCCTGACTTTTTTTTGGTGGGATCTGTAGTGTGAATGTCAGAGTAGAGGTTTCATTTATCTTTGGTAGGGAAAAGTTCCAGGAGCATGTTAGCTTCACACCACCATCTGGACTCTACCTGCATCTGAATTTGACCAAGAATGAGAGATTCACAGTTTGATCTAAGCTATCCTTTCCCATATATTTGACTATATTTTGCCCTGAATTCTGTTTGGTAGTGTAATTTGGATTCTTAATTGGAGACCTTCTCTCTCTCTCTCTCTCTCTCTCTCTCTCTCTCTCTCTCTCTCTCTCTCTCTCTCTCTCCCTTCTTCCTTCCTTCCTTCCTTCCTTCCTTCCTTTCTTTCCTTCCTTCCTTCCTTCCTTCCTTCCTTCCTTCCTTCCTTCCTTCCTTCCTTCCTTCCTTCCTTCCTTCCTTTCCTTCCTTTCCTTCTTTCTTCCTTTCCTTTCTTTCTTTCTCAGAGTCTCTGGGAGCTCTTCATCTCTAATTCTAGTAGGGATTTGGGGAATGTGAGCATGGGTGGCACTTGTGAAGACACCTCCCTGAATAAGAGGTTTGTACCAAGAATTGTTTATTGATGTGAACTTAGATATATCTTGTGAGAGTAGGGAAAGAACACACCTGAAATTAATAGACCTGTCAGTCAGCAACTAAAGATTTTCCTGAAGAGGAGAGAAAGGAGTTTTCAAGTTTAAATATTTGTGCTTGAATGAATACTACATTTGCAAATTGAAAGGTGAAAAATCTTCCAAAACATTGACTTTCTTTTGATAGATAACTGAAAAGTTTGAGAGACAGGGTTTCTGAATAATTGATAATCATTAAGAATTATGCTAGCAAATAATTAAAAAATTGATGGTCAGTGGTCTCTCTCAGAAACCAAAGAACCAACCCCAGCTTTTGAAATAAGAACTCTTTATTTGAGCAAAACTACTTGGAAAACTAGAAAACAATAGGATGCAAACTACATTTAAACCAACATCTCACATCCTACATAGGATAAGATCAAAATGATTTAGACATAAAGGGTGATACCATGAGCAAAACAGAAGAGCAAGGAATAGTCTACCTGGCAGATCTATGTGGAAGGGAAGAATTCATGGTCCAAAAAGATAGAGAGCATTGTGAAATGTATTAATAAATTATTAATTTTATTAATAGATTAATAAATAATTTTGACTACATTAAATTAAAAGGTTTTGTATGAATAAAATCAATGAAACCAAGATTAAAAGGAAAGCAGAGGGGCAGCTAGATAGGCAAAGGCCCTGGAGTTAGGAGTACCTCAGTTCAAATCTGGCCTCAGATACTTAATAATTACCTAGTTGTATGGCCTTGGGAAAGCCACTTAACCCCATTACCTAGCAAAAACTAAAAAAAAAAAAAGGGGAAAGCAGAAAACTGGATTTGGATTCTTAAACATTTACCAAAAGCATTTCTGATAAAGATCTCATTTCTCAAATATGTTGAGAATTGAGTCAAATTTATAAGAATACAAATCATTCCTCAATTGATGAATGATCAAAGGAAATGAACTTGCAGTTTTGAGATGAAGAAATCAAAGTTATCTATAGGCATATGAAGAAATGCTCTAAATCAGTTTGATTAGAGAAATGCAAATTAAAGCAACTCTCAGGTATCACTTCATACCTATGATGTTAGATAATGACAAAAAAGGAAATGATAAATGATGGAGAGAATGTGGAAAAATGGGAACATTGCTATGTTGTTGATGGAGTTGTGAACAGATCCAACTACTTTGGAGAGTAATTTGGAACTATACCCAAAGAGTAACCAAATTGTGTATATATCCTTTGATACAGCAATATACAGGTCTGTATCACCAAGAAATCATAAAAATGTCATGCAAAATATTTATATTTTTTGTGGAAGAAATTGAGGAGTTGCCAATCAGTTGGGCAATACTTGAACAAGCCATGATATAGTAATGTAATGAAATACAACTGTGCAATAAGAAATAATGAACAGGCAAATTTCAGAAAAAACCTATGAAGACTTCAGCAACATTGTATGGTTATCAGTCAAATAGGAATGACTCAGCTCTTTTCAGCAACACAATAATACAAGATAAGTACAAAGGGTTCATAAAGAAAAATGCTTTCCACATCAGATATAGAATTGAAGGACTCAATGTATATCAAAGCATTTTTTTCAGTTAACTTATTCTTTTTCATGTTATTTTCCCTTTGATCTTTATTCTTTCACAATTGTGACTAATATAGAAATATATTTTACATGATAGCACATATATAACCTATTTCAAATTACTTTCTATTTTCAGAAGAAAAGAAAGGGAAGAAGGAAGAAAAATTTCAAACTCTGAATCTTTAAAATATGAATGCTTAAAGTTTTCTTTACATGTAATTGGGGGGGGTTAATTATTATCTAACAAAAAGAAGTTGATGGGGCCAGTTAGATGGTACAGTGAATAGAATATCAGCCCTGGAGGTAGGAGGACATGAGTTTAAATCCAGCCTCAAACACATAATACTTACTTAGCTGTGTGACTTTGGGCAAATCAGTTAAACCCATTGCCTTGAAAAATAACAAACAAAAAAAAAAGAAACTAGCAAAATACTACAAATAAGGACTTGATTTGTTTTCTTAAATGTCTAGAATTAAGTAATGATGGGAAAATGTTAATAATGTAGAGTAAACAAAATAATATTAATACCAAGGGAATTTCCTCTTTTACAGAAATTCAATTCTTAAACCATTTATCAGCACACTTCTCCCTCTCTCCTTGTCCACATTGGACAAGTAACTTAATCTCTTGATACCTCAGGCAACTTTATGGGACTAAAAAGCTTCAGAGCTTGCTTCGATCTGCATTGGTAGAGGGAGTCATGTTACTAGAAATTCTTTATGCCAATGACATCTTGTCTCCTTCCCCAAAAACAAGTTTTAAGAATCTTGAAACTCAGAAAAAATTTAAACTTATAAGATATAACATCTTACATGAAGTTTGCATACATGCATTTTATAATTTTGATTTTTATCACTAAACTGTTCCCAATTTCCAGTTTCATGTAGTAATTATACATGTGAATGTGTTCACAACACACTCTAAAGGCTGAAAGAGTAAACCTCTCTGACTTATATTACAGGAAGGTATCATATATACCCCAGACCTGGAAAAATACCTAGACTCTACACAGGGTATAAAAATGCTGTTCAGTTAAGGGCATGCATTTAGATTCAAATAAGTATTTCAAACATTTAGTTTGTTAATGCATTATCATGAACATTCATAGTTACTGCACATCTAAAGCTTCCAGAAAATTTAGATTTATGGGCTAATTTATTTTAAAGTACCCTGAACAGCTTCATTCATTTGAAAACAGTAGTAATTTTTTTTTTACAACACACTCACATAGTTATAAATGCTGGAAGATGTCTTAAGAGTAAATGACAACAATTTGCTAAAAAAGAAGAAAAACTTGTCCTTATCTCAGCCTAGTTTCTAAATTCTGCTAGACCTCATAAACCAGGAGGATCTACTCCCAGGGAGCATGTGATACAAGGCAGTAAATATCTTGCTCATTCTGTGTCCCCAGCTGTCACAGAGTTTCTGGGCAGTGAATAGGCCTCAATCTCCTCCCCCACATTTCATCTGGATAGTTCCTGGCCCCAGTTCCTTCCACTGGCTGGGAAAATTGGCAGATAAGCAATATTAGTAAGGTCATTGAAGTCTCTTTTTGGTTACTCTAAATCTTCACACCAATACAGTCCTACACTTTCTGCAATTCAATGTTCTCCCTAAAAAAATTTTTTAAATATTCAAAAGCTGGTTCCCCTCTTTTTAGTGACATTCTAGCTACCTGATCACATGCTTTCAATGACATAGGTCAAAGAACAAGGAAGAAACTGGAAGCTATACAAATTATATGAATAGCAGTGAGGGGGAAGAGATGCAACATTTCATTACTGGGTCAAACTGGATTAATATGTTGCTTTTTTTAGATTTGTCTCTGAAATAAAAAACCATGCAAAACTTTGAGTTAATTATAATGGGCCTCACTCTCATTTGTGTGGTGCATTTAAGCTTTTTAACCACAGTATCAAAACATTGTCACATTCCAATAATCATAGATATATAAGTGACAAGAGGAAAGAATAGCAGCACAAAATTTTTAATTAAAATATGACAAAAAAGTTTTTATAACAAATGTTGATAGAAAAGTTAGCCAAATACATTTATGTTTACATTGGCCAAGTCTTTTTTGCTTTTTATGAGAGATTAGTCAGCACATGAGATATACAATTTGTGATTATAAAGCATTGAACTGGCATTACAACTACCACATCCAATTTATCGATAAGAGTATATAGTCCTCCAACATGTCACCTAGGGGTCTTGAAATGTACTCTAAAAATACTGGCATTTTCCAAAACATTTTAGCAATTCCTTTTAAGAAAAAAAATTGTTTTCAGAAACAATTTGAGCCAGACAAGAAAATCAGTCTCATTATTTATTTTCACACAAAAAAATAACAAAAACAATAAAAATCTCTCAGCATGGTCACTCACATTATTTAACACATTGGGATCCAAATAACTATTGTCTCTATGTTCCTTCCAATACCCTCCCTCCTTACCCCCCAATACCCTCCATCCTCAAAGAATGAAGATTTGTCATATTAAGAATAAACGTAATAGAAGTATAGATGTTCTGGTTTACTTATTTATTTTTTAAAACTGTCAAATTGTCTAATAGTCTCATCTTATATATGCCCCACAGAAATTACCTTTATGTTGTTTTTCACTATGGAACTTTGAAATTTTATATTTTAGCTAAGCATGAAAATACTTTCAATTACTTATCACAAAAAGGGTAGTTGAGAGAAGCTATGAAATTTTTAAATGCTCTTAAAAGTTGTCCTAAAAACAAATCTATTTCAATTGCATAACATTTTCATTTGGTTTGAATATATTAATTCTATGAAATTTAATTTACATTGTTTCATCCTCCCACTCTCAGTGTCCTTTCCCCGCCAGTACTTACGCCATAATGCCTGAGAGGTGAAACATTTCTGCTGTGATGTATGATAAGTAGCTATATAGGAAGACAAAGAGTGGCTCAATCACTCGAATATTGTGTGTGAAACGGGTGGTGAATGCTGCTATAAAGCCCAGCAAGATTCCAATCACTATTCCCCCGATTCCCACCACAAAGAAGTTAGCGATTCCAGCAAACACATCAATGGTCTCAATTGTTTTCATCTGGCAAAAGGACTTGAATAAATTGTACAGCACCTGTAGAAGAAAGAAATTGTATCAGTTATAACCAATGATCCTAATTTCTCTTTTATTTCTCTAAATTGAGAGAAAATAAAGAACTATTGCCTATCTTGACCTTTCAATGAGAAACTTTTACCTTTCTTAAATGTGACCAATAACTGATTTATTCATATTATATAAATATATTAATAGAAATTTTCATTTCTATTAATTTCACTAATATACTTTTAATTTTAATATATTAATATACCTGTATATTAGTATTTTAGCCTGGAGTTGGATAATGAAAAATAAAACTATAACAGATATTTTAAAATTTGAAAAAAAACAGGTCAATCCTCTGATTTCAACCAACTCCTATTTTTTTTCCAAAATCATAAAAACAGTTCAGTACCATCCATTTTGGGTCAAATGCTAAGTTACACTGTTTTTGTCTGACTATATCTAAATAAAATCCTGTATTCTTTTTGATACATGCTTGTCAATTATCTCACTCTTCTGTAATACCCTCTGCCTCACTAGGAATATGACAGAGAGGAAGCTGCTCAGCACTTAAAGGAGGTCATTTAAACTCTTAACCCTTTTAACCTAGTTCCCAGAGAATTCTTCCAACTTAGAATGGGACCAGAGTGAAGATCTCCATGCCAGTCATATGTGGACTGAATCCTATCTCCTGGCAGCCAATCTACTTAAGTCTTTTGCTGCTGCTGCTGCTGCTGCTTAAAGCAGAGGTTCTTATCTTGGGGACTGCAAAGTTGGTTTTAAAAGTGTTTTGATAACTATATATCAATATAACTAGTTTCTGTTCTAATGCTATGTATTTTATACACTTAAAAACTTTATTCAGCAAAGGAGTCCATAGATTTTTACCCGTCTCCTCAAGGGATCTATGAAAAATATACAAAGTTAAAAACTTCTCAAAAGGCAATTTTGTTTGAGTAAAATGAATATGAAAGTAAGAAAGTGAACTACTTTTTGCTTATTTTTAGGATTGTTGTCTGGGCAAACCAGGTGGCTCAGTGAATAGAGTGCCAGACCTAGAGTCAGGAAAATTGATCTTCCTGAATTCAAATTTGGCCTCAGACACCAGCTGTATCACTATGGACAAGTCTTTTAACCCTTTTGCCTCAGTTTCTTCATCTGTAAAATGAGTTGGAGGAAGAAAAATGTCAAAGTACTCTATCTTTGCAAGAAAACCCCAAATGGGGTCACAAAGAATAAAACAAATGAACAACAATGGATGTAGTCTAATTATAAAATGATCAGATATCTTTATGTAGTTTGTAGAAATTATTCAAGCTATGGTCACATGATATATCTCCCCTCCTCATTCAAATATATTTCTGTGCAATACACATAGAATTCATTATTGAGACTTTATAAAATAATAGGTCTAGAGATGGAGAACTTAAATAATTACTTTTGGTGAAAGACTGAGTTGCTTCAATAGCCTCCTATTGAATAGCCTTCAATAGATCTTCCTTCTGTTTCCCTCTCCTTTTCCCTTTTCACTCTCCAAAAGTTCTTCTACACAACTGCAAAATGGATGTTCATAAAGTACAAGTTTGGTCACATAACTGCTCAATTATTTTTTTTAGGCTTTTGCAAGGCTAACGGAGTAAAGTGGCTTGCCCAAGGCCACACAGCTAGGTAATTAAGTGTCTGAGGCCAGATTTGAACTCAGGTATTCCTGAACCACCTAGCCACCCCTAACTGCTCAAGTATTATTCATGAGTTCCTAATAGTTCTAGGATAAAATTAAAAACTCCTTAGTTGACCATTTAAAGTCCCTCACAGCCTGTTCCAAAACTACCTTTTCATATTTTTATCATATTATCCTTCATTATCCTTCACTGTAACTTCCAGATTTACTGGCCTATTTGCTGTAACATGATACAACTTCTAGCCTTTGTGGTCTGCATTTGGCCACTCCTAGCCTCTAGAATTCCTTCCAACCCCCTCTCTGCCTTCTAGAATCCTTAGCTTCCTCCCAGGCTCATTTCTTACTCCACTTCCCACAGAATTTCCTAATCTAGTGAAATGTATTCTCACTCTTCTTGAATCAACTTGCACTAATTTATCCATATAAATGAAGTACTTCCCCAAGAATCCATTTCCAATAAAAAGCCTTTCCTGATCCCCTAGCTGTCTGTGCTTACCTCAAAGTTTCACCCCAAGAAAATGTAAAGAACTGCTTTTAAAAATGTCTTTATACCTTTAGCCAATCACAAGGCTTGCATTTAATAATTGATTTTAATTTCCCAGTTGAATTTTAAGAATACTGTGAACCATGTGGTGATCCTGAGTGTGTTTCTGTGTCTGTGTGTGTGTATGTGTATTTCAGAGGTACACTGACACTTTCTAGTTAGAAGCATACTGTTTCTATAAATCACTTCTTTAAATGTTTCTTACACATGGAAAGGAAATCACTTCACATCTAAATTATTTAAATTATCACAAAGGCCTCCTCATTTTTAATTTCCTGGCACAAAACCAGAATTGTAAAGTTAATCTTCACCAAACATCATCTTTCTCATCACTCTCTCCTACTCAGAAACCTTTCAAAAACCCCCTATTACTCACCATTCTTGGTCAAAATCTTCTGCATAGGGCTCCAATTCCTTAATCTTGCCCTACTCCATTTAGCAAATCTTATTTCTTATTCTTCCCTAACTACATAATGACCCACAGAAAACAACCTCATTCCTATCTCTATGTCTTCTTTCTTTATATTATGTCCTTTACCTAGGATGGTTTCCTCCTCCATTCTATTTATTCATAGCCTATTCAAAGTCATTAATGTCCAAGTGCTACCTTTATTTGAAAGCTTCTTTGTCAATTGGAGTTCTCACTGATCTTCTCTTGCAGTATTTACAATGATATTTCACAATTTGGACCTGAATTATACTCTTTCATATTATTATTTCATACCTTAAGTCTTCAATTAAAGTTCAAAGGATAAAATCATACTATATTTCTTCTTTAACCTCACAGAATCTAATACAATGAAAATAGGATAGTGATATAAATTCCCAAGAAATAACTAGCAGCACAGGTTGATCAAAGTTAAGCCTGAATCTTTTTACATTTTTTCTTGGGAATATATATCATGAAATTATTTAAAGGTGTGCTTTGTTTTCAATATGGTCCCTTTTCATTTTTAAAAATGGTAACACTGAGTCATAGAGGTTTTATTTTGAGCCCGTGGATCAGAGGATACATTTTGATCATTCTTATTGGTTGTGTGGATACCACTGCAAAATTGGAAAGGAACATCTTAGCTAGACAAATTCTGCTTGTGATAATGTTTCCTCACCGATAAGGAAGTTTTCCATAACCTCTCATCTGATTTAACTTGAAACTCTCACCTAATGACTGGCACAAGATAAAATTATTTTGATTTCAACTGGTCACAATCCCTGAGTTGGTTCCCAAAGTCTTTTTGACCTTACCACAAGTGCTAGGCTTAAATGGTATCTTGTGGTTATAATTATTGCATTACTGTATTTCAAAGGGGAAGCTAGGTGACAGATTTCTCTCAGGTCATTCATGGGTGACCTAATTTTGATAATGATATTCTATCTCTGTTACAAACTCTGTATTGAAATGAACTTCAGAGTTTAGAGTTATCAAAGATATGGCAAACGTTCATTTATTAAGAACTAATATAACTTTAGACTATTTTAGTTCATTTTTAATATGATTTAAAGATTCACATTAAAGGATTAAAGATAAAAACTAATTTGGAAATATGACTAATTACTTCTCATTTTCAAAAGATTCATTATTATGGTCATTGAAAATGACTAGAATCTAAGAAAACTTCACTAAACTTGTTTCAACTATCAAGTTTTCCTCAATGAATCCAAGTTATAAGATCAAGAGAAGATAAGGCCTGATTGCAAAAAAATGATAAATGGACAAAACGTTAAATAGACCACACAGAAAACTAACTTTTTCATGAGACTGAAATATGTGCCAGAGAGATTCATGTAAGTGACTGGTGATTCATGCTTGCTTTATGTCTAGAATACCATGAAATCATAGTATTTTTCAGAAACTGAACACCTTGAGAGCAGGGACTGGTTTTTTGTTTTTGTTACAATCTTTTCCTGTAGCACTTAACATAGTGCCTGACACATAGAAAGTGATCAGTAACTGATAACTGAAGAACTAAGATAAAAAAGCATAACGAACAGTTAAAAGAATTCTAATCAAACAAGTTCTTTGGTCACAAAAATCTTTTTTTCCCTTAAAATACCATGGGAGGTACAGCTTCTGAGACTGAGATGCAAGTGCTTCTCCCAAGGGAATTGAAGACTGCTCTATGATTGAGGCATTAGAATCTGGGGAGGAAAATGAAGGAAGGTGATGTAAAAGTCTTCTCCACTAGGAGTTTCAAAAATGATGTATTAAGAAAATTATATGAAGAATTTGTGAGAAACTGAACAAATGGGTATTTGAGGGAGGGGAGGAACTGAACAATGATCATTGAGGAAAGAACCAAGAAAACAATCTAATAATAATCCCAATCTTCAAAGAGGAGAAAATTTTGGAAAATAAAAGCCTGTTCCACAATTTTCCTGACTCAAGGACTTAATATATCTTATAAAATATTCAAATTAGCATTCCTATTCTGGAAGAATAGGATTTTTTGGGTATTGAAGGATGTTACATTTCTGGAATTCAAAAGTTTATTTCAATCTCTTTTAAAAGGTTTGATCTATTAAATTTCCTTAAACTCTGAAATAAAATCTTATGTAGTTGAAAGTATAAGAAAATAAAATAAAATAAAATAAAATAAAATAAAATAAAACACCATGGGAGAAAGTGAGGTTTATATGCATTCTGAATAGTCATTTAACCACTTTTCCCCTCTATTGAATTAATCTAATGAGCTATGATTATATTCTTTCATTCCCATTTCTTACTCCAAAGGACCTTTTTTTTTCCTCTTTAATATTTTATTATTAGTGGATTGAAATCAAAATGGCTGGGAGAAGCTAGGAAGTCACCTAAATTCTACTCATTTTCCCTTGGAAATGTTAAATCAAGATTCTAAACAGATTCTAGATCTATGGAACTAACAAAAAGATGGAGTAAAACAATTTTCCATCTTAAGATAACTTAGGACTTCAAGAAAGGTCTATCTGACTTGGGTAGAAGGAAAGTGCAATCTAGAAAAGTGAAGTCCAGGCAAGTCAGTGGACATTTCTTGATCATAACATAGATCAGGAACTGAGAACCCTCTGTCCTGAGTCAGCGAGCTGTTAGCACAGTAACTCAGCTGAGAGGTCTCCAACACAGAAGACAGATTACCAGGCCCAGAACTCCAGCACAAAAGCTATGACTAGCCTTGGCCACATCTGTGCAATGGACAAACCAACATCATTTGAACCCCTCATTCCCCCAGTCAGCAGAAAGTCAGTGACCAGGTTCCTGTACCCAGCACAAGAAACTTGAGATAGTGCCCCACTGTAATCCAGGAGCTGAGTTCAACTTTAAAAAAATGAGAAAAAAAACAAAAAACCAAAAAGAGGCTTAACCATAAAAAGCTACCATGGCAACAAGGAAGATCAAAACAGTAACAGAGGAACACAATGTCAAAAATGCCTATGTATAAAGGTCCAAAGATGAATATGAGTTGACTTCAAGTCCCATAACTCTTATAAGAGGAATTTAAAAAAAGATTTTAAAAATCAAGTAAAAAGAGATAGACTAAGCATTGGGAAAGAAATGACAGCTATATGAGAAAATTAAGAAAAGAATCAACAGTTTGGGGGAAAAAAGCACAAAAATTGCCTGAAGAAAACAACTACTTTAAATGTAGAATTAGTCGAATGGAAAAAGAGAGGCAAAATATAATTGAAGAAAATAATTCCTTAAAAATTAGAGGGGCGGCCAGGTGGCACTGTGGTTAGAGCACAGACCCTAGAGTCAGGAGTACTTGAGTTCAAATCCGACCTCAGACACTTAATAATAATTACCTAGCTGTATGGCCTTGAGCAAGCCACTTAACCCCGTTTGCCTTGCAAAACCCTAAAAACAAACAAACAAAAAAATAGAACTGGTCAAGTGAAAGCTAATGACTATGAGACATTAAGAATCAATCAAAAAAATAAATCAAAAGAATTTTTTCATAGAATACAATGTAAAATATCTTAAAGGAAAAACAACTGACTTGAAAAATAGATCCAGAAAAGAGAAATTAAGAATTATTGAGCAACTTAAAAGTAATGATCAAAAAAAAAGGTCTAGTAAAAAATTATCAAGGAAAACTGTTCTGATATCCTAGAACTAGAGGGTAAAATAGTAATTGAAAGAATGTACCAATCACCTCCAAAAAGATATCTCAAAATGAAAACTCCAAGGAATACTATAGGCAAATTCCAGAATTATCAGATTATGGAGAAAATACTGCAGTAAGCCAGAAAGAAGCAATTCAAATATCAAGGAAACATAGTCAGGATTACACAGAATTTAGCAGCTACCAAATTAAAGGATCAGAGGGCCTGGAATATGGTATTCCAAAAGGCAAAGAAGCTTGGATTATACCCAGGAATTAACTTCCCAGAAAAAGTGAACATGATCTTTCAGAGGAAAAGATAGACATTCATGAAATAAGGCACTCTAAAATGTTACTAATGAAAAAATCAGAGCTGAAAGAAAATTTCATCTTCAAATACAAGACATGAGAGGCATAAAAAGGTAAATAGGAAAGAAAAAATATATTATTCAATAAAACTAAACTGTTAATCCCTACATGGGAAGATGATACACAAGTATCACTCTTTTCTTTTAAAGTTTTTACAAGGCAATGGGGTTAAGTGACTTGACCAAGGTCAGACAGCTAAGTAATCATTAAGTTAAGGCCACATTTGAACTCAAGTCCTCCTGACTCCAGGGCCAGTGCTCTATCCACTGAGCCACCCAGATGACCCCAATACTTATAACTCTTGAGAACTGTATCTCTACTAGGGCAGTTAGGAGTATTACATATACAAGGGCTGTAGGTATAAATTGACTTTGGTATGAAGATATAAAAAAATTAACTAGTAAAAAAATTGTGGTGGGAGAAGAGGAAAGGAAGAAGCAGAGAGGATGAATTACAACACATGAAGAGGTACAAAAACCTATTACAATAGAGGAAAAGAAAGGAGGGGGTGAGCATTGTCTAAACTTGACTGATTGGAATTGGCTCAAAGAGAGTTTGGTGAGTATAGAAATTTATCTAGTCCTATTAAAAAGTAGGAGCCAAAAAAAAGTGAAAGAAAATGGCAGGGTTTGGAGGAGAGCTTATAGAAGGGAAAGCAGAAGGGAGAACAGAAGTAGGAGGTGAATGGGGAAAGAAAAGGAGTGGTGATAGAAGGTAGGGCAGACCGAGGAAGATTGGTCAGAAGTAAAACAGTGATGAGGATAGAAAGTCTGAGAGTTAAGAGAAAAATATAAACACTTCAGCTATAGTTTTAAAAAAAGTAGGGATAAAAATTCTGATCTCAGACAAAGCAAAAAACAAAAAATAGATCTAATTAAAAAGATAAGGAAGGAAACATCTGGTTAAAAGATATCATAGACAATGAAGTAGTTATCAACACTAAAATACCAAGTGCCGTAGCATCCAAATTGTTAGACAAAAAATTAAATGATTTACATGAAGAAATAGAGAGCAAAACTATACTAGTGGGGGACCTCAACCTACCTCTCTCAGAACTAGATGAATCGCAATGCAATAATAAGGGACAGTTTTAGAGTACCTGCGATGGAGAATACTACCAGTATCCATAGAAAGAACTGTGGAATTTAAACAAATTCCAAAGTCTATTACCTTCAATTATTTTTAAAACGTGGCTTATGTACAACATTATTTTGCTATCTCTAATAATTTATTTTCTCAAGGATACAGTTTCTCTCTCACCATATTCAATTTCAATCAATGTATAGCATGGAAACAATGTAAAGATTATTAGACTTTCTTCTGTGGGGCGGGGGAGATAGGGAGAGGGAAGAGAGGGTGGGGAAAAGAGTATAAAATTCAAACCTTACAAAAAAATAATAGATAGAAACTTCTATTGTATATAATTGGAAAACTAATAAAATATTTTTTAAAAAGAACTAGATGAATCAAAAATGAAAAAGGTGAGTTCATCACCAATGAAGAAGAAATTGAAACAATCATTTGGATCATTTTTGCTCAGCTGTGTGAAAATAAATCTGACAATCTAGGCGAAATGGATGAACATTTAAAAACCATTTAAAAAACTTACCCCCTTTTAGAAAAAGAAATTGAATAACCATCAAGGAACTCCCTAAAAAAAAATCTTGAGAGCCAGATGAATTTACAAGAGAATTCTACCAAACATTTAAAGAACATTTAAATCCAATAATAAAGTATCTAGAAAAAGAGGTGGAATCTTATCAAATACCTTTTATAACAGAAATATGGTGCTGATTCCAGACAAAGCAAAAACAGAAAATGAAATTATAGACCAATTTTCCTAATATTGTTGCAGAAATATTTTAAAATGAGATTACAAGAAATTATCACTAGAATAATACACTATGATGAGGTACTAGTTTTACTAGGAATACAGGACTGGTTCAATATAGGGAAAACTATCAGCATAATTGATAATATTAATAGTACAACTAACAGAAATCATATGATTATCTCAATAGACACTGAAAAAGATTGACAAAATACAGTAGCCATTCCTATTAAAAACATTAGAGAGGAAAGAAATAAGAAAAGCCTTGCTGAAAATGATAAGCAGCATTTATCTAAAATCATCAATAAGCATTATCTGTAATGGGAATAAGTTAGAAGCCTACCAGTAATCTGGGGTGAAACAAGAATGTTCATTATCAGCACTCTTATTATATATTGTGTTAAAAATATTAGCTTTAGCAATAAGAGAAGGAAAAGAAATTAAAGAATCATGATAATCAATGAAGAAATAAAACTATCACTCTGCAGATGATATGATGACATACTTAGAGAATCTTAGACAATCAACTTAAACTACTTGAAACTGACTTTAGCAAAGTTTCAGGATATAAAATAAACTTATATCATCAGTATTTCTTCCATATGTTATCAACAAAGTCCAGTAGCAAGAAATAGAGAAATTGCATTTAAAATGACAGACAATATAAAATATTTATGATTCTACCTCTCAAGATAAACCTAGAAATTATACAAACACAACTTCAAAACACTATTCACATAAATAAACTCAGCTAAAGAAGTGAAAAAATATCAGCTGCATATGGATAGGACATGCTAATATTAGAAAAATGACAATTCTATCTAAATTAATTTATTTATTCAATACCAATCAAACCACTAAAATATTTTATAAAGTTAGAAAAAATAATAACATTTATTACTTGAAGAACAAAGGGGAAATTTGGAAAAGAAATTCAAAGGAAGGTGGGCTAGCAGTATCAGATCTTAAAAACTACATTAAGAAGTAGCACGGTGGGGGGAGGGGAGCTGTTAGGTGGTGCAGTGGATAGAGCACCGACCCTGGAGTCAGGAGTACCTGAGTTCAAATCCAGCCTCAGGCATTTAATAATTACCTAGCTGTGTGGCCTTGGGCAAGCCACTTAACCCCATTGCCTTCCAAAATCCTAAAAAAAAATACTAAGACAGCTAGGTTGTAAAGGGAATAGAGTGTGGGGCTGAAGTCAGGAAATTTTCATTATTGTTCATCCTTGATTCTCAAAGAGAAAAGTATTTTTCATATACATATATAATTATTCTATACATATATAAATATTCATATTTATCAATTCTTTCTTTGAATGCAAATAGTGTCTTCTTCATATGTCCTTTATAGTTCATTTGAATATTAATAATATCAAAATGAAAGTCCTCCTTAAAACAATATTGGTTACCATTCTCCCTATAATATCATTACAATGTTTTCTTGATTTTTATTTTTTAATCCAAAGGACCTAGAAGGAAAAGAATGGGGGAGGCTAGGTGGAGCAGTGGATAGAGCACTGACCCTGGAGTTAGGAGTACCTGAGTTCAAATCTGACCTCAGACACTTAATAATTACCTAGCTGTGTGGCCTTGGGCAAGCCACTTAATTTTTTGCCTTGCAAAAACCTAAAAAAAAGTGGCACAGTCATAAATATTATTTGGTAATGGCTAAGAAACAAAATGATAGATCAGTGGAATAGGTTAGATATACAAGACACAGTAGTAAATGACTATAGTAACGTACTGTTTAGTAAACTCAAAGACTTCAACTTCTGGGATAAGAACTCACTATTTGACCAGGAAAACTGGACATTGGGTATAGACTAATGTCTGACATCATATATCAAATTAAGGTGGAAATGGGTACAAGACTTAGACATAAAGGATGATAACATGAGCAAATCAGAGAGCAAGAAATAATTTACCTGCTGATGTATGGAGAAGAAAAGAATTTATGAGCAAATTTGAGAACATTATGAAATGCAAAAATGGACAATTTTGAATGCATTAAATTGAAAATTTTTTGCTCAAAACCAATGTAAACAAAATTAGAAGGGGAGAATACTGCCCAAAGGGCAATAAAACTGCAACCTCTTTTTTTTTAAATGGCAAGCTTAAGTGACTTGCCCAAGGTCACACAGCTAGGTAAGTATTAAGTGCCTGAGGCCATATTTGAACTCAGGTCCTGATTCCAGGGCCAGTGCTCTATCCACTGAACTTCCTAAAGGTCCCTAAAAACTGCATACTCTGATCCAACAATATCACTACTAGGTCTGTATCCCAAAGAGATCACAAAAAAAGGGGAAAATATCCACATAGACAAGAATATTCATAGCAGCTCTTTTTGTTGTGGCAAAGAATTGGAAATTAAGGGGATGCCTGTAAATTGGGGGATGGCTGAACAAGTTGTGGTACATGAATGCAAAGGAATATTATTATACTGAGAAATTATGAGAATGAACTGATGCTGATTGAAATGAGCAGAACAACAACATTATGCACTTTAATAGTAACATTGTGCGATGATCAACTATGATAGACTTAGCTCTTCTCAGCAACACAGCAAACAAAGACAACTGTAAAAGAACTGCAATGGAAAATGACATCCATATCCAAAGAAAGAACTATGGTATATGAATGCAGATCAAGGTATAGAATTTTCACTTTTTAAAATTCTTTTTATTTTTTTCTTCTTGTGGTTTTTCCCTTTTTGTTCTGATTCTTCTTTCACAGCATAACTAATGTGGAAATATGTTTTGTAAGAATAACCATATACATATATAATATAGATAGATATAGATAGATATAGATGATATAGATATAGATATATAAAACCTATAACAGATTGCTTGCTGTCTTCCGTAGGTGGGGGAACCAAGAGAGGTAGGAAGAAAAAACTGGAACTCAAAATCTTACCAAAATGATTGTTGGAAACTAGTTTTATATGTAACTGAAAAAATAAAAATACTATTAAGTGGAATAAATTGAGGTTGCTAAATTAAATCTCCCACCATGACAATGAATCAGAGGATTATAAGCAAAGCTGCAACCATTGTTGGAAAAGGTGACCAAACC